>NC_090870.1:65447787-65467787 GCF_036669935.1 Montipora foliosa
TCCGGGGTACCATACCGATAAACGCAGTTGTCCACCAGGGCTCTCGCGCAGGTTTTTGCTCTCTGGTTTGGTATGGCATAGGCCTCGACCCACTTTGTAAACGAACACTGGGCAGTCAAGATGTAACGGTTACCACGTGTGGTTCTGGGAAATTTGCCAACGATATCAATGTGAAGTCGCTGGAAAGGGTAAGACGAAGGAATTGGGCGGAGCGGTGCGTTTTCCTGGGGGGCTTGCACTCGGCACAGGTTAAACATGCGGTACAATGGTCTTTCACAGCTTTTGCAAGGCCAGGCTTCCAGAATCTGGCTTGAACTTTCCGTAACGTCTTGAGCTGTCCGAGGTGGCTCCCTTCTAGCCCATCGTGTCACCGTTGCAGTGCTGGTTTTACAAGAGGTTCTGGGAGGACGATCCTGGGTTTCAGTTTCTTTGACCTCTCCTTTGGGCAAATTCACAGTACATTATCCTTTAACTCCAGTAATTCGTGTTGCGCCCATATTGCCCTGGAGATATGATTCAGAGAAAGAAGTTCGCCAGGTGATGGTTTGGGTTTGCTTTCTCCCATCCTTGCAATCACGGAATTAATATCTGGGTGACTGCATTGGGCTTGGGCAATTTCGTCCGAAGTCCATGAGAATTTCTTTTCCTGGGTCTTGGACGCCCCCTCTTTCGACTCGCTTTGTTGTAGGAATGCTGCGGAAACATATTCAGTATCACCACACGCTGGGCAACTTCCATGTTTTCGTCTCGGCCTGCGAGATAATGCATCCGCCTTAGCATGACTCAGTTCAGGGAGGTGTTCAACAGTGAAGTCGTATTCCTTCACAGTTCACAGAAGGCGCTCTCACAGAAGGAGCCTCTCCAGCCAACGTGCTACCTGTCCCTCTGGTTGTTTAAATGACATCAGCCACTTCAAGGCGTGATGGTCTGTCCGCACAAGAAAGTTTCGTCCGAGAAGGTAATAACAGAAGTGATCAATGAAGTCAACCAGAGCAAGCATTTCAAGACGGGTGGCACAATAATTTCTTTCGTGGCAGTGTAATGCACGACTCCCATAAGCAAGAACACGCTTGGTACCTTCAGGTTGCTTTTGAGAGAGCACAGCACCAATACCATGACCACTACTTGCATCAGTATCAAGGATGAAGTGGCCGCTGGTTTCGCTGAAATCTGAATACGCCAATACTGGTGGGTTCATGAGGCGATGTTTCAGTTCACAGAAGGCGCTCTCTTGTTGCGGTCCCCAGTTAAACTCCACATCTTTCCTCGTCAGGTGGTTTAGGGTTTCTGCTATCCCAGAAAAACCAGGGATGAATCGTCTGTAGTATGTCACAAGGCCCAAGAACCCTTTCAGCTCAGAAATACTTGTGGGAGTTGGCCAGTCACGGACAGCTGCTATTTTCTCGAGGTCGGTCTGTATCCCGTCGGGTGAGACTACATGCCCCAAGAAAGAAACTTGCCGCTGGAGGAAGATGCACTTTGACGATTTTAATTTCAACACGGCATCTCGCAGCCTTTCGAAAACAGAACGTAGGCGGGACAGGTGTTCATCAAAGGTGCCTGACATGATGATGATGTCATCTAAGTAGACCAGACACTCTCTCCAAGTAAGACCTTGAAGGGCACGATTCATCAACCGGGTTCCAGGTCCATTGGTTACCCCAAAGGGTAGGCAGGTCCACTGAAACTGACCCCGATGTGTGACGAATGTAGTTTTTGGGCGGTCCTTCTTTGCGACGGGAACTTGCCAGTACCCAGAGGCTAGGTCAAGGCCGCTAAACAGTTTGGCCTGGCCTCAACAACATGGTTTGCTCTGAGAAATTTGCCATGCGGACAGGAGTTTTCCCTTCTTTTGGAACGGTCAAGGTGCTTGCTATGCAGAGCCCGCTTGCGAGCTTTTCCGCTGTGTTTTTCCGGGATCCTTCCAGGATCCCGGGAGTCCCGTCGTTCCGCTCAAAACCGGGTTCCAATTTTCCACACAAAACCACTTCGGTTCCCGCTTTTACTTCAACTTCCTCTTCAACCACGACACGGCAGATGCTTGGAGCCTTTCGCTGATAAAAGATTGGGATTTCTTCACCTTGAACCGCGAACGTTCCAACATCGTACAAGATTCGGCAAGATTCCCGTTCGAAGAAATCCGACCCCAGAATACATGTGTGAGGAATGTCACGGACAACCAACATGGGTACTTTGAAAAGTGAATTTCCGAAGCGCACGTTTATTACTGCTCTGCCCTGTACGGCTAACTTTTCTCCATTTGCGACAGTCAGCGTCGCATTGAACTTTTGAAGCTTTTCCGGGTGGTATTGACCACTCTTCTTCCACGTTTCTTCATTTAGGATGCTCGAAGTCGCGCCAGTATCCAAAAGGAATGACACGCGAGTGTGATTGATCAGACCGGAAACATAAACACCACGGCCGCTCAATACAAACAAGTTTTCCTTTCCAAACTCCTTGTCATCGCATGAGCTTCGGGTCTTTGAATTGTTCAAGGGGACTGATCAATCCTCGGGAAGGGCCCTCTGTCCGTTTCCCGATGAACTGAAGCAATCTCGGGCATAATGGCCATAATTCTGACAACGATAACATCTAACTCTTGAAGATCTCCCTAGCGAACGTATGCGCGGTTCTTCTTGCTCTTTTTCCAACCTCTCGAGCCGCGAATTTATGGATGCCATCAAGCTCCTTAGCTCTGAGACTTCGAGAGCATTTTCACTCTCCTCTACAACATTCAAGTGAGATCGCGGCGGTTTGTTTTCAGCCGAGTTACGTGAAGCTGCACGGGCACTTTCTAGTTGTCGTACCAGTAGAACGGCGGCTGAAAGGCTATCGGGTTGTTTGATAAACAACTGTTCACGACATCCATCACTGCAGCGAACACCCTCCAAAAATCGGTCTTTTGCTATTTCCTCCTTGAAACGGTAATCAGCATCGGGGTAGGCGTTCTCGGCTAACTCCAGAAGATTATCAGCGTACATTTCTACGTCCTCGTTGCTGTTTTGTTGTCGAGCTCGAAGAAGCAGTTTGTAATCCCCCGGGGATTTGCCTGAGTCAAAACGAGCCATGACTCTCTGCAAAAAGTCCTGATACGAAGTGGTCTCGGGGATTCTGAGAAGTTGAACGGCTCGATATGCTGTTTGGTCTAGCAAGGTGACTAGAAATGCTTTCTTCTTCGCTTCAGGAATGTTAGCCAGCTTTGAATATTCGTCAAATTGCGACAGCCATACCTTGAAATTCTGACCGAACGAATATGGTTTCGGCTGCTTCCGAGCAACATTTCTGCTGATTGAATCGCCAGGACTTGGTTTATCCGAAGACTGTTTAAAAACCTGGGTCATTGCACTAATAAGCTCATTTATAATAGCACCAGTTGCTCCCTGTGGCGGATCTGAAGTCGTTTCGGTTTTGACAGCGTGACCACCAATGGCTTCCTTCTCGCTGGGGGTGTGGGAAGACATTTTCGGTTCTTTTCCTCTGGGAGCGGCAGTCTCTTCTTCCTTTCCACTCATAATGATCCCGTCCGCTGCCACCAATGTAATAAACGGGTAAACAGAGCAACCGTGAAACGTATTCTACCGAACCAAAGACACTTCGATTACACACACAAAAGCGGTCGCTCTCAAGGCACTCACGTTCTAGCGCGCACAAAGCTGTGTCACGTGATCCTATGCAAGAATGCCTACAGAAGCGTAATTTGTTAACAGAAGAAAAGGATGTCTACCGTGGCCATTCGATCCTTCTCTAACCCCTAATTTTAATCTTTCCTAGAAAAAGTTCGTTGAATGTAAACGGTTTTGCAGTTTGGTTTTCAGCGTTAAGCCGACCGATAATCGTAATTTTTTGTAACACACGTTTAACCGATGTACGATTTATCTCCTTACATATCGTATTGTCGCCCGAAAACGTGATTTAATACAGCGTGACGTTTAGTTTGATAATATTGCGTTCCTTGAAGTTAACGAGAAAATAAAGCTTCCACTACGATAGAGCATTTTTTTGTCTTAAGAAATATTTGATTGCTTTGAGCATTTCAGCTCTTAGTTACGGGTAAAACGCGCACAAATTTTCTTCTGGTGTGATGCTCCACTATTTTGTCACACTTGAGGACTGGATACTTCCCCCTATTTATGAGCATGTTAAGTGTGAAAAAGTCGTTGCTTTAATATAAATGGGTTATGGGTCAAGATGGCTGGATATTGGCCAAGTTCCTTTTTTTGCGAACAAGCTTGGTCAATAAAGAATTTATTATCTGGGATAAACACCAAACAATGATCTTTGATCTTGCGGGACCAAGCGAGTAATTCCGAGCAGGCAGTATAGCTTCATCTTGCCCGCTCGGGTAGCCAATGACAGCGCGGGATTTGGTTCATTTTGCCCGCTCACGGAGCTAGTCATACAATAAAGCAACATCGCAACATATTGTGTTTTGTTTCGCTTGAGCGCTGCGATGGTTGTCTTGCGCTTAATACGAACTAATACGACACTGGTATCTTTAATTCATGGTTTTGTCTTGGAACTAGTGTACACGTTACGAAACAAGAACTCATCATGTAGCCGTGGTCATATTGTTATTTTGTTGTACAACGCCTTGGACCTGATCAAATAACGAAAAACACTTGTTACGGACGATATTCTGACCATTTACTTTTCTCGCAATGCCTCCAACTCAGACTGACGGTACAAATAGCGAAATACAGGCTGGATTTCATTTCAATGTTAGCTCTTCACAAGTCGTTTATGTCAATTGTTTGGAGTTGGCGATATAAAACATGGTGGACATTGTGTCCTGCTAGTTCCATTGATAGAGGTTTTGTATTTATTGAAAATGTTTAAAAGCAAATATAAAAAAAAGCGGGTGAAGGATCTTTGTTTGTTCTCTGTAAAATGTGCTAAATTTGCAATGCCATTGATTTCAAGCAAAACGTCCGACACTAGGCTGTAGTCTAAGAGCTGCATGGAGTTGTGTCTTTACCTCTGCCATATGACCTCCCTACAAAACCTAAAATACATACATTCCTAGCATTTTATGTTTCTCAAGGTCAATCTAAGAAGCTCTCAATAACTGATTCTAGTAAAAATATTCTCAGAAATACTGAGCGTACTTAAGGGAGATGTGAAGTTGAATTGATACCTTGAACTTTGCCATCATGAACAATTTCAATCCTCTTGATTTTTAAAAGCTTAATATGTTCATATTTTAGATGGAAAAAAAAGGTATGTTTTTTTTAAATGCACCTGATCAGATGCTCATATACTTTTAATGAATGTTACAAAGTGTCCCTGCAAGTCTGAATGCAAACTACCAATTAAAAGCAATACAGTGCGATTTAGGGTTATTTAAGGTCAGGGAGACAATTCAGCATGCAATTCTATAGACCCAAAAGTTGAATAATCTGAACAGATTTCCACTCCTTTTCAAAATGTACATGTCTATAAAGTTCGTGTAGCATAATTTAAATATGGATGCAGAATAATCTGCTATTGGTTGCCTCTGGCTCTCATTGGATGTTATGTCTAATAAACTGTGTTTGCTGAAAGGTGAACATGTGTTTTGACTTCTTGGTAATCTGCGAAAAGTCACACAGTACTGATAAGGTGGCTCTTGTAAGTCATATTGTGATTTTTAACAAAAGTACAGTGGGCTGTTGTCAAAATTCGTTTTCTATTGATGAAATGTAAAAAAGAGTCTTTCGCCTGGGCGTCCAGTTTCAAATTTTTGAGCAAAACATATTAAGGTGTCAAGGAAAAAAGTAATGGAAGATTTTTTTTCTATACATACAAAGGTTTAGGATACATCTTGTACAATATTCGTGATGGTGTTTGCCATGATTGCTAAAGAACCTGTTAGTTTCTATCTGACTGAGAATGAAACTGAAATCCAAAGCTTTTAAAAGATTCATCGAGTTTGAACTAAGTTTTTTGTATTGTTACGTGTTGGAATAAACAAGAGATCTCCGCGAACAAGGCATAAGCAAAAAGAACTCCCGAGTACGATATAAGGCACGCAACAAAGTGTGACAACGAGCAGTTATCCTTTTTTCACTATTATTTCATTAGTTTTACACTGTTGCAATTACTTAGGTTAAAGATAAAGTTAAGCAGCTCGTAAAGCAAAGCAGGCTTACTGTCTTTCAAACTCAAATTGAAAGGGTTCAAAGGAGGGCCACAAGGTGGATTCTCAAACAACGTGTAGGCGTGATGTCATACAGAGACAGACTTTTAACTTTAAAACTTCTTCCTCTGACATTTGATCGCGAACTCAAAGCTCTTGTTTTCTTTTATAAATGTCTGAATGGTTTTACTGATCTTAATGTTTCTCATTTTGTTTCTTTTGTTTCTCACGGCCGAACCAGACAAAGTAATTCTTATAACCTTAAAACTCCTGTATGTAAAACTAGCACTTTTCAGGCCTCTTACTTTAATCGTATTGTTAAGCTCTTGAACTATATCTGTAAATTTTCACCCCCCACCAGTTTTTCAACTACTGCTTCCTTTTGCAACTTTGTTACTGAGCACATGTTTCACCTTCTGCACAATCACTTTGACATTTACTATCCCTGTACCTGGTCAATTGTACGATCCTGCCCCTGTCATCCCTAATTTTAGTGTCTTTTAAATTTAATCGTGTTTTAATTATATCATGGGCAGTCCCTCGCATGGGTCCTTGCGTCCCGTTCGCACCTTCCCTTTTGACCTTATCACTTCGTATCACTTTGCACATATATTTCATTTCTTTTCGGTTATTTATTTTTTTGGTATGTAACATGTGTAATGGTCAATAAAGTTGTTAAAAAAAAAAAAAAAAAAAAAATGGCCATACAGGTATCGATCATGGTTCACTTTGAACTCTAAGTTCCACCGATTGTAGACATGAACAATTCTTAAATTCCATGATTCAATGGATTCCTTCCACTCACTGGATTTTCTGTGTACACAAACGTTTTCGGATTCGAAGACTTTGTAATGAGCTCTGAACTCGTTGTCTTCTTCCCATTTTTGGTTATCGTCTTTTTCTTCTCTCCGGATATCGCAAGGGCAAAGGTTATATCTCCACCATAGTTATCGCCGTTGATTATAGCTTCATCACAGTATCGCATCCGTAGCAAAAGTTCAATCACTGCCGGCCACGAGGGTAAGCCTTCGGGCAAGAGAGTTTTTTCTATTATTTATAGGCCTGCTTTTATACTTTTACACTAAGCATCTAGAATGCTCTGTTGCTATTTATAGTGTATTACTAGGTGTACTATTTGTAGAGACTGCTGAGTCACATCAAAGAAATTTCTGGAATATTACAGATTGTAAGACAATTCCAGAAAAAGTCTGGAATTGCATGACAGATAAACTAAAATTAATTCTGATCCTCATAATAGGTCAATAATTTATTATTCTATTTTTCATTTTCTTTCAAGTTATATCCAAGAAATTTCTCTTTGAGCCCCAAAGTACAACAACATGGGCTGGTTCAGTGGCTCAATGTTTTTGTCAGGTTCGTCATGCAGTTCCTCCTGCCACGATAGAATGGGAAAAGGATGGAATGCCACTGAGTTCCGATGGGAGAGTGTTAATTTTGGACCATGGAGTGCTCCAGATCAATGACATTAAGAATTCAGATGAGGGAAACTACAGTTGCATTGCAAGAAATGTTGCTAGAGTAAGATACAGCCAAGCTGCTAGTCTTCTGGTTAAAACAGGTTGGTATAGTACAGGTACGGGTGGGTAGTCGGGGTTCCTAGAAAAAGCACTCCTATTAAAAGTGTAATGTGGGTAGGTCTTTGTCTTTTATCCTTTGGAATTTAAACGCCAGCACCATTATGTGTTTTCGTGAGATGGCTGTTACTGGAGCCTGGTATCAATTTTATGAGCAAAATATTGTTACTATTAATCATGAAACAACGTAAGGAGTTTGAAGTCAGAGAGAAATCAAGGCTTGAAGGAGACAAGCTATTGATGACTTTTCGTGGTTGCTTCACTTCAAGTCTTCTTGCCTTGTTTATATTGTGTATATTTTCATGAAGAGATTCAGTTTATGGAGAAGATACAGATTCTTCCTTCAGGGATCAGTTGGAACCAGAATACTCATCAAGCGAAGAAGGAAGAGAAAATCAAGGCGAAAAAGAAGAAGAAAGCAATTCTTTGCTTGCAAATTTAGGCACTCACGATCGCCTTTTGGCTTGTGTGATCGATGCCCTGTTATGCCAGCTGAGGTCCTTCAGATAGCTTGAATCGACGTCCGGTTTTCGCTTGCTTTGCTACAACTAACAGATTTTGACTCAAAGTTCCCGCGAACCGGATAGCAAAGCAACCACGAAACGTCATCAATACCCAACTTGCATTGCACGACATAGTCTTTGAGTGGACATAAATGTTGTTAACCTTTTAAGTCCCGAAGGCCCCCATTGACGAGTAAAATCGTCTGATGTTAGACAGAGTAAAATCTGTAAGTGGCACTATTGGGCTACTATTGGCGCGTAAAGGGTTAAATGAATAATTCATTTAAAAGCTGTATTATAAAATTGCTGGAATCATGAAAATGACAGGTTGAATTTAGTGGTGTATGTTTTGAAAGTTATTGGTACATTACGAAAAGATTAAGAGAACTCTTCATTAAATAAAAAGATCAACGAAATTGCTTGAATCATGGAAATGAGAAGTTAAATTTAGTGCCGCATGTTTTCAAAGTTATCGATACAAAGTAACCACTTTCGTTACCGTATTTACCCGTGTATAATACGCACTTTTTTCTCGCTAAAACTGCTCCGAAAATTGAGATGCGTGTAAAATACGAAATCCCTTTTTTAGACTATCGTCCCTCATTTGCATATAAACAGAGACCCAATGATTTTTGATTGAAAAGTAAAAGGCTGAACCAATAAAGAGTTAACAAATAGTTATTTACATCCACTAATAAATTAAACTTGTTATTTAAATGAACAACTGATCAACTTAACCTTCACTTCTGAGCGATTAAAACATCAAAATGGCCACGAAACTCACTGGAGTAAAGGGTCAAAGTTACAGTGTTCTGATAAATTACGCATCCTTAATTTTGTGAAAAATCATCCGTTTTCACAGTTTTATTATAAAACTTTGCAAAGAACACAGCTACCCACTACATGATAAAATATGGACGAAACGCCACTGAACTTCGACATGCTGCTGAACCAAACGATCAGTAACACAGGAGAGAAGATTGTCAAGATGTAATAGAACTACAAGAATGAGAAGAATCGAGCAACTGCTGTGTTGGCGTGTGCCGGTGACGGATCGAAATTAAGACTAATGGTGATTTTCAAGAGTAAGACGATGCCTAAAGTTGGAAACAAGCACGGAGTAATCAGCGCTGGTTAAGAGAAAGGCTGGATGGATAACGAGGGAACAAAGAGTTTGGCATACGTGATGTGGTGGACTGAGGAGATAAAGAGGTCTGCTTGTTTTTGAAGCTCATGTGACTCAAAATTCGCAAGAGAAAACACCAATTTAGCAGTAATTCTTGACCTCAGTTCTGCAGCCCCTTGATGTTTCTTTAAATAAACCGTTTAAAAATGGGGTTAGGAAGAGGTGGATGGCAGATGGAATCAATGGCGATGGATGGAGTGTGGCATAATAAACAACCTTGATGACACACAAGATGATGTTGTGTACGAACACAACAAGATGAACATTGCCATGATGAATCTTTTATCAGAGAACTGTTCGATTTCAACTCTGAGACATGTGGGTTGAGTTTGTTGGTTCTCTACTCTGCACCGAGGGGTTTCTGATACTGCGGTTTTCCCCTCTCCTCAAAAACCAACTTTTGACTTGATTTGCATTAATTGTTGATTTCAGTTTGCAGTGTCACCAATTAGTGCTCCAGCGCTAGAAGATTAGACACTTAAATAAAGTTCATTTTCATGTACTTTATTTGTGGAAATCGTCTTGGGCTTCAATAAAATTTCAAGTTGGCGGCTGGTTTGAGTAAAGTAACAGATCTAGACTGTTGACGTCATTATTAAAACGAATTCGAATCTTAGGCCTAAAAGAATCTGTCTTTTGTTACCGGTATCTTAGTTTACGGAAAAAAGTACCGGACATCCCTGAGTGAAGAAGCCAAGGGTTTTCATGAGCTGTTGGTTCTTGTTGAAACCTCTGAAAAGTGAACACAATCAATTAAAATTCAAGTTGTAATAGGATGTTAAGTTTCAGGTGTGTTCTTGCTAAAACATCTAGCCCCAGTTGTTCAAAGGGGGGATAGTGCTCTCCATTAGATAAATCACTATCCACTGGATAACTCAATATTGGTTTTGCTATTTTTTATCCGCTGGAAAGTGATTTATCCACTGGATAGCGCTACCCACCTTTTGAACTACTGAGGCCTGGAAAGCTTGATGTCATTTAAAGACAGTTGAACGTGGAGTCACTATTTGTCGAGATTCTGTGTAACCTAATTGTCTGTTCTGCAACTAATTGCACACAAAAAATAATTCCATGAATGACAGATGATTTTTTTCAAATGTTTTTGACATTGTCATCTTGACTGTCCGCTATTTGCGGTTATTAATTCCTGATGGGAACAGTTTTGTTATGTAACAATGAATCTTTTTTTTTTGTTTAAACCATAGGTTTCCGTTGTTGGATCAAAGTCCTTCCAAATTTCTTTGCTTGTGTTCAAGATGTGGCCATGAAGAGTATTCCCCAGACAAAAAAAAAACAGGAAAAAAAGAAGAATTGATCAAATTAAAGGGGCTAGGTCACGCTATTTTAGGCAATTTCAGCACTGATCGAATGGTCATAGAATTAACTAAAATATCAAAATAACTGTTCAAAACTATAGAAGAACTCTAACAAAACACAGGGAAGCCAAGACGGGACATGGATGGACAAAACTGGAGAGGATTGAAATGGATTGAATTTGGGTAAATTTGAAAAACGTCTGCCCACATTTTTTCAAATTTATATCAGTCTATATCAAAATGTCATTTACAAAACTGCAAATCATTCTCAGTTGTTATGTTGCCGTGATTTTGCAAATGAAAGACTCTTGCTCTGCCAATTTGACGTGTAGAGCTCATAATTAACAAAATTAAACAAAATTACCTAAAATAGCGTGACCTAGCCCCTTTAAGAATTTGTTTTCATTGTGAATTACTTCATAGATATAAAGCATGCAAATAGTAAAAGTAAAATCTCTGTTACGAGCCAGAAGGCCCATCAGGCCGGCGCTTATCTCCGGTTTCCGTTCCATAAAGCGACTAGGAGTATTTATACTCCTGGTCGCATCGCAGGGTTACTCCCAGCATTTTCGTCGGTACCCATTTATACACCTGGGTGGAGAGAAGGACCGTGAGAGTATAAAGTGTCTTGCCCAAGAACGCAGCACAATGTCCCCGGCCAGGACCCGAACCCGGACCGCTCGATCCGGAGTCGAGCACTTTAACCATGAGGCCACTGCGCCTCCCATAAATGCAAATAGTGGATGGTCTTTTTTCTCTCAGGACGACTTATTGTGAAAAACATTTGTTTTGATGTAATCTCTTAAAATATCTCTAGCATTGTAAAAATTGTCAGTTATTTTTAGATTCCCCGTGAATATTGTGGACAGTTGCATAAGTGGTATGAAGAAAGTTCTTTTCGGACTCAATCGTAGTGCAATGTTGTATATGTGAAAAAAGAAACAGGACCATTTAGAGAAAAATATCTGTTAATGGAGACTTTAATCAAGAGTCAGTCATGTCAAAAAGTACGTGTATGCAGGATATTAAATGTGCAGTTAAATCCTAAAAGAACCTTAGTACCAGCACATTTCTATCTGTTTAAGTTTATAACAATTTCAGTATTTGACAATGGGACTTTGCTTTGACATCACAGAAGCAGAATTCATCAAAAAACTGTCTTTGCACTTATAAGCCATCCCCATTGCATCAACAGTCACCTTATTAAATAGGACCCCTCTGCTAAAATTAAAGATGTAGGAGCTGGCTATATGAATCGTAATCTTTGAAATCCCAACTGGAGTTCAGCCTTCCTCCCTACCTCTCTAAATCGAAACCTTAATAGTGATGCTCTTGGCACTGAGATACCAATGTTGGTTTTTTGGTATCCAGCTTACTTCATTGGCATGCTGATGTCTGATCTTGCCATACCAATGCGACAATTGAAGTGTATTTGAATATACATGTAGAAAATGTGCTATATGAGTATCCTTTTCATCATCTGGAATATCATTTTTCTTTTATTTTCTTATTGAAATGATTTAGGTTCAGCCATGGGGAAAGCAAGTCCAGAGTTTCTTGGTATTCCTCGCGATGTTACAGTACTGAAAGGAGGTGCCACTGTGTTAGAATGTGCTGCGACTGGCTGTCCTATCCCATTTATAACATGGAAGAAACTAAATGGCGATCCGCAGCTTTTTAACAGCAGTTATGGGACTAACAACCTCAACTTTACCAACATAATTGAAAACGATGGAGGGGGGTACGAGTGTCAAGCGAGCTCTAATGGACAAACTATATCCAGAATTGTGTGGCTTCTTGTCAAAGGTGTGAGTCATCAAGATATTACATGATTTTGGAAGTTGTTCTTATTTGCCGCATCTCTTAGCAATATTTTACAGCAGTCAGCCCACCAGACTTCATGGTGTGCTCTATTGCTCGATTCCATTGCCGAAGACCAAGATACAATAATACGTATGTACGTTTGTATAAGTCGAACTCGTGTACTGTATAAGTCGACCCCCCAATTTTCAAGACCTAAAAATTGATTTGTTTTCATTTCTGGCTAAAAAGCTGAAATTCAGATCGGCAAAATTGTTTCTAAAAGTTAATATCATATTTGTGAGAATTATTTTGCAGTTGCAGTGGACGAAAAAGAAACTATTGTAAATGAAGTTCATTAGCTCGGACTTGTAACATGGCATGCAATAAGCAATGACATGAGTATTTCAGTTTTTATGTGAAAATTAAATCGTCTTATTTTAAACTAACTTTCCTCTGAACATTAATATACATGTAGAAACTGAAGGAGATTTGGTAGATGAAAAGAACACCAAAGAGGTTTGAAAAATGGCTTGATAAATAACCCACCATCTTGGAAAACGTTTGCCAGGTTACTAAGCTACTGAGATCGTTCGATGAAGTCAAGTGAAACAAACATCGGTTTGCTCTACTATAATATGCCCGATCTGCAAAATTACAGATACGACTATAGTGTAAGAGGTTTGTAGTTAACCCACTTACTGTGAAAACTCGGTAACAAGCCGCATCTTTTTGCCAAAATATTGGGCTCAAAATCGTGGGTGTGGCTTAGATACGACCATTAATTTCAGACCATTGATTTCAGAGAGAGTAAACTGGCTTGTATGAAGTCACAAATATCACTAAAAACCGATCACTTTAACACTGATCTCTCTACCGTTTGAGAGAAAATACCACGCTCTTCGGGAGAACTCACGAGGCAAATGGCCCACTGCTTTGTTGCCCTTCATTACTTGCATGGCGTGTTTGTCCATGGGGTTGTTAAGTTTAATGACTCGTTTGTCTCCGATCGATGGCTTCCATACGTCTGTTTAAACCTGATATACAGGCAACAGCTGATGTCCATGTTCAGTGTTTACTGATCATGGAAATGTGGCTCGGTGCAGACCTTCTTCTGTAAACTATTGCATGGTCACCAAGCAAACGTTTTGTATCGTGCCCTACCGCTTTATTTTCGCTCACATTTCATCGTTTTTATTTCAACTTTGGGCATTAACAACGAAAAAAAAAAAACTGTTGTCAGTCCCACGAACTAGGGAAATCAACTAAAGATAAAAGGTATTTTAAGAGCTGATTAACTTCCCAAGGTCGCTGCAAATACACTGCAGACAAACAATTTTTTTGCCAGATTGCTTTTTTCAAGTTTTATTTTTTTTCTCAAAATCATGCTTGAAATCTGAGGGTGCGGCTTATCTACGAGTGTGGCTTATACACAAGTTTTTACAGTACATTTTATTTCTCCACATTTTCCTGTGGACAAAAAATTCGGGCTCGACTGCTAGCTTTATTATGTTTATTACTGCAGCAAGTGCGGGAAGAAGAGGAACGTTTTTGTAGTGTCCGAAGGTGTGAGAGAAATGCTGGGTGGTGGGAAATGGTGTGGTCAACTTATGACAATTCGAGATTCAAGAAAACCTTTCGCGTGACACGCCAAACGTTTTGCTATATACTAGAGAATATCAGGCAGGATATCACAAAGGATCAGCTGACTGAAATGCGAATTTATCCGGAGTGCAGATTGGCAATATGTCTTCATCGGCTAATGGGAGGGTTGATTACCTGGACACAAAAGCAGAATTATTTGGCGTTGGGCTAGCAAGTATCCTTGTCGTTGTTAAGGAAGTCTGCGAGGCAATCGTTAAAAACTTATGGAGAAAGACAAATCATTTCCCAATTTCTGAGCAGGATTTTACAGCAGCCATGGTAGACATGAACCAGCTTTGGCAATTTCCTTGGTGTTGGGGACCAATTGATGGCTTCCACATCCCAATTCAGTGCCCACCTGGTGGAGAGGGAGCTTGTAAAGAGTGCCATAACTTTAGAAACTTTTTCTCTATTGTTATGATGGCCATTGTCGATGCTGCAGCAAGATTCATGTAGGTCAGCATGGGTTTTCCGGGTAACTCACATGAATCGATTATTTTTCAGTCTAAACAGCTATGGAGTGATATCACAGAAAAGAAAGTGATCCCCGAAATATCACAGAACATTCAAGAAACAGACATTTATCCTCTTATTCTAGGGGATTCAGCTTTCCCCTTTCGTATTTGGTTAATGAAACCTTACTCCAATGGTGTTGTGATCATGAGTGCTGAACAGCACTATTTCAACTACCACCTGATCAGCAGGGCAAGGATGGTATCAGAAAGGGCTTTTGGCCAGCTGAAGAGTCGATGGTGAGATCTATATCGTAAATCATCTATTGGCAAGGAAGTTTGCTGGATATACTTATTAAACAAAGGGAGCATTCTTCAATGAAGGGGTGGGACTCCCACTAAAAAGTATGCAACACATCATGATAGGCAATATGCTGTTACACTTGTTGGACCACTGAATCAAGCCATTTGAGTATAGGGCATTTTCAAAAAGTACCATAATACTCTTTTTTCCCTCCATAACTTTGCATAAGCAATATTTTTAATATAAATTACAGTATCTGGCAAGAGTTAAAAGTCCCACGAGAAACTGAAAACAATGCTCATGCAAAATCTTAGATGAGCAAAAAAAAAAATGGTACTTTTGAAAGTTGAGTTTTCAATTTAGAGTGAAATAATATACATACATTTTAAGCATATTACCCTTAAGTATATTATTAACAACCCCTATGAGGAATTGTTTCACAGGACTTCTGAGTTAGGATGATTCTACTTTACTGAATAAATGTTGTGTGGTTTCACAAGCAAAAAAAAAAAAAGTCCAAAAGAAATGGCGATAAAATTATGACAGTCGGTATGGTGTGTCTGTTGTAGGTTAAACCTCTTCTTATATGTAGACCCGTTTTTAACCCAGGTTGAGTCAGAATTTCCTTTGTCTCCTAACCCTAATTACTCACGATCATGGATTATTAGGGATAAGAAACAAAGGAAACTCCAGTTTAACCTGAGAACGGATTTTACCTACATGTCTACCGTTTGACAAGGCCGTTTGACGTTGACCAAATTTATTGTAGCTTTATAACTATTTTCAGTTCTTTAAAATGTCAACTTTGCAAGAGATGTTTGCTAATGAAACAAACTGAAACATATTAACAAAGACCTCCAATGTTGTTAAAGGAGTATTTACTCTTTTCAAAACCAGTGTTTTGATGAGAAGCGTACTATCGAAATAAGAAAAAATGGATCTTGCATTTTTTGTTCAACAGATTCTTAAACATGCAAATGTCAGAAAACCAGAGTCAATTAAAGTATTGAGCGAAACCATCAGCAGTCTCAGTGGGTACATACAGTAATTCTTGTCTGAGTTTGGTTTCCAGGCACGCAATTGTTGGAAAACTTAGGTGTGCTGCTATATGCACCATGATGTTGATATTGTTGCAAGGGTTGCTGACCTGAACCAAACAGTATGTCCAAATACCTTTTCACTTGTTCTCTTGCTAGTTTCATCTCCTCGTGAATGCCTTCCAAGAGCTGTTTTGTTAGGTCATTCTCAATTGCAGATCTTATTAAATATACAGGTGATGCAATTTGATCTGATTTATGTTTCCTACCCATTTTCTTAACTGGTACAAACATGCTCTTCTCAGGGGGCTCCTTTGTACTACCTTCGACAGTACTGTCAACACTGCTCCCATGCTCAATGATTTCTTTGGCACTAGTCTCCTTGGCTGAAGGTTCACGAGCTTGCTCAAACTGACATGAATCACGTGACTTTACTGTAGGGTAGAGTAGGTCGAACCACTTTCCATATCAGTCTCGTCAGTCAGCCTCTTCACTCCACTTGCTATCTTTACGGTAAGACAGATCCTCTTGCATGTGGCTACACACCATTTAAACTTGGTTCTCATCTGCTCTACTGTGAATGAGAATGAATCTTCATATTGTTCGTTCAGTTTATTTAACACAGACTGATAAGCCTCAGTGTTGTATGCTTTCTTGGTCTTCGTGAAAACCAGCTTCCGAAGATATGAATGTTCTCATCATTGACAATTATGTTTACCATGTCAGTCACCTGGGTCTCCAACCACGTTACTTTTTTACCACGCTTCTTCACTTTTACCCCGTTTCCTAGGGGCTCTCGCTATCATCATCTTCAGGCTGCTTTCTGCGTTTTTCTTTTGGGGGGGGGGGGGGAGGGGGGCGGGGGGAATGTGGCTCCTTTTCCTCGCTGTCACCGCGTAAATCTGAATCTTGATCATTCTGTTTCGAAAACGAAGATGTTTCATCTACCAAATTTGCCGAGATAGATGCGTCTGGATTACGAGGAGTGGATGTTCGTATATAAATTCTTGCAGAAGGAAGACAGTCCCAACTCGCTTTCCCGGCTCCCATCCCTCCGCCTCTTCATCCAGTTCAGCCATAAAACATTCCAAACGAACACATACAGGTCTGTCACATGAAATACAACTGTATTTCGTGTTAGCCTCGCACGACCAACAAGTCTGACTCAACGTTTTTGGCTCCAGCAGTCCCCTTGTTTTATATTTTCGCGGGAAGTCTTCTCCCCGTACGCATGCTATGCACGTCAAAACTGTGAGCGTGGGCTCAAAATTAGCCGGTGGAATAATTTATGTCGTCGGAAAATAATGTATGCATTTACTTTGATGCGACTAAAAAGCGACGTATAAAAGTGACACGCATTTCAGACGTTAAATCCGTCTGGGGCACATGGATAAAACGTCTGGACGAACATAATTTAACAGGAGCAATTCAGTTCGTTTTACACGTCGCTTTACTGTGGAGGAAAATTGCTGGAATTAAATTCGTGTGAATTAAATTCGTCTCTAATGCGACGTATAAACAGGGCCTTAGTTTGAGTCTGCAATATTGATCTTCGTCATTACAAACAAACTGCAAGTTACGGGAGGTCCGTGTCCTCATGCACTGAGCTTTCTGTTTATTAAAGAAAAGTGACACTTCTTGTTCGTTTAATGAAAACCGTACGTCGTTTTTCCCTTTAAAGCAACCAGTCGTCGGCCCTTTAATTCGCCGCTTCACACTTTGTGCCGACAGTAAAAATATTTGTTCGCATTTCATTGATGCAACGCTACAATTTCACAAGACGCTTTCGATTAATTTCAAGCGAGTTCGATTTACAAACGCGATGTTAATAATTTCAATTCTTTCGTGAGGGCAGGGGGAGCACATTTTCAACAACTATGCTCATTGGAAAATGTGACTAGAAAGGACGATAATTTCCTTTGTTGTTAACGTTTTCCCTCAAGGGAATAGCCGACAATTCTTCGGAATGACTCTAACGACTGAGATGACTGCGCGCTGTTGCTCATTATAGTTGTCAGTTTCAATCGCCATATCTAGGAACTCAACCTCGATTAAAACTACACGCTTTCAAATATTTCATCATTGTTTCTGTACCGGTATACGTGTTTTTTTCTTTTTACGTTTGCGTTATTTTTTTGAGCGATGAGTGAATTCACCCTCCTCATTTCTTTTAACAACATTAAACGAAGCGTACACTCGCGGTCTTATGCATTTGTACACGGCATCGCCGCGTGGGTTAAACAAAGAGTGCGCCACTTTTGTTTAATAAACGAAAAGGAACTGTCTGTTACACAAAAAGTGACGCATTTTTTGTTTAATAGACAAAAAAGACCGTCTTTTTTGTGTAATTAACAACTTGTTTATTAAACAGAAAAACGGGAAATCTGTGTAATAAACAGAAAAACCAGAGTCAGGAAACAATCTGAACGTTGTTTCGACTTAGACGTATTTGATACACATGTACAGTGTATCTCATCAACATTTTTTAAAACTGTACGAATGTAAGTTATGGCTCTTTTTTTCATTCTGTTCAACTTATATACCATTCCAAAATTAAAAACATTGTCCATGATGGTCTATAAAAATTTGATGGTACTGGCCATGGATGAAATTAACTATCAATAATTTATTCCTTGTCATGTGTAAGCTATGAAATCAGTTATCACTATATCATCTGTCTTAAGCTAATACCAGTTGCCATAAATTCGCTTTTTCCATTTATTTACTGATTGTTATGAAGGTTTTTTT
The DNA here is from genome assembly GCF_036669935.1 of Montipora foliosa. NCBI lineage: Eukaryota > Metazoa > Cnidaria > Anthozoa > Scleractinia > Acroporidae > Montipora > Montipora foliosa. Next base: position 65,466,488 of record NC_090870.1, read on the forward strand.
TGGTTTTTGCCCCTTTTCGTAGCTTTTTATGCCTTTCAATCCCTTTTGGTGTTTTAAAGGTCTGAAGTTTGACTTGCACCTGGCACATGCTATATTGGCACAAGCCTTTTTGAGTTTTTTGTCCTTGGATTGAAATGTCGATCTTGTTCATGAAGAACAGGTTTTCACATAGGTGCTTTTTCCTGTGCCGTTTGTGGTTTTTCCATTTCCATTGACCAATGACTTCCAAACTCGTAATTTCACCCCAAGTGGTAGAGAGGGACAAAATTATTGCCAAAAATGTGGTTAGTAAATCTATCTAAACAGTAACCTTGGTTGGACACAACCACATTGACATGATAATATGGCAGTGTGGTTTTTTTGCTGGCTAGGAAATTAGATGAACAAAGCGGGAAATACCGTACATATTTTCCTCACGCACGACTTGGAGAATAGGGTCTCATTTGCAGGAGGTCTCAGCTAGCGTGACTCATCCAAGGTTCATTTTGTTTGTTGCCATTCACATTGCCTGACCTAAACTCCACTAACACCATTCTTGTGTTTTTCCAATATGGCATCGGAGTGTTTTGGAGCTATTACTACTTGCAATGCAGGAAGGAATTGTTCTGGGTTTCAATTTTTTTCTTGTGAAGCATTGGGTGTTTGTTGTATGATAAGGGTCAGGCTGCATTAACTTATTGACTCCTGGGAGTGAGACCTAATAGAATTTACTCTCTCTAACGCCAGACAACTGTACTCGTCAACGGGTGGAAGTTCAGGAGGCAGTGGGTTAAGCTCAGCTTGACATGGCTCCCCGCCAGAATTGAGGTTAACAAGCTTTGGGCATACAATGTAACTAGCTTAGACACAGTGTTATAGGTGGGCTTGAGACAAGCCTTTTTCAGGTTTTTTTTGCTAGTCATCTCTGCATTTTGTCATTGGTTTTAGCACCTCCTCAGTTTACAGAGAAACCCCCAAAATTGAAGGTGATAACAGATGGGCCAACCATACTCATTTGTGAAGTCACAGGTACACCTATGCCGTCATTGTTTTGGCTAAAAGATGGTAGCAAGTTGACGTCAAACGGAAAAACTGGAATTACACATTACAGTGGAGGAACAGTCTTGAGAATATCCAGCGCAAGCTCCCAAGATGGTGGAATATACCAGTGCTTTGCAGAAAATGAACTTGGCAACATTCAAACCCCATTTAGTGTTGTAGTTCGTCAGTCAGGTAGGTGTTTCCATCTGTTTTTTTTGTTGTTAACTGTAAAGTTCTAATGATATTGAAGGATAATGTGTGTAGTATCAAGCTTTCAATA
>NC_090870.1:65477787-65480287 GCF_036669935.1 Montipora foliosa
CTCCACATGCTTACAGAACAAGACGGTTTTTACGAAGAACCCGCCGCTTTCTCCAGCCTAAAGAAGAGTTAGCCATTCAGACAGGACACGACCTTTGGGCTGGTGACAATTTCACTTCTCCCTATCTGGATCTTTCTCACGTGCCCACGGGCTTTTGACGTCTAAACCCTTTGTCTCGCATGCAAATATTACTATCGAGAGTTTCCCCACAGAAAAATATTACTTGCTCCCCGCTGTTCTGCCGTGTTTCGAAGCTGAAAAGTATGGCGCGTTTATACTGTTAAAATTCATCCTTGCAAATTAAGCACTATAGCTCCTATTCAAACACCAAATGCCTCTTAAGCGAGCGCCATGTTCACGTAACGAACGGGTTAATTTGATCAGAGACATGCTTTCTAAGTCGATTACATACCTTTTAAATCACGCAAATTAAATCGACAAATTACGTCGATTTAAACCTCCCCTTAAATCGATCAGAGACACCTTTCAACTCGAGTACATTAAACCGATCAGATACACCTTTCATATTGCCGAGCAAATTCAATTCATTGATATCATTCATTAAATCAATTGGCCCATATCACTCAATGTCCAAACTAAAGATTTTGCCCGTCGAACCTCTCATTCAGTGTGAGGCTGTACGGGCAAAGACAATGCAAAGACAAAGCCTTTATTCCCCACGGACTCCAAGATGGCCGCCGAGTGATAAAGGTGAATTGGATACACCTTTCAAATCGAATACATTGAATCGATCATATTAAGTCGAGAAACGATCAGCTACGCAAGATGCCTAGCTTCGTAAATAGGTACTTAATGTTAGTACCGGGACATGAAGGGCTATAAAGGGGTATACAGAAGTATGCAGGGATATAAAGAGCTATAGAGTGCTATTGAGAGTTGTACAGCGGTATAAAGAGCTATACAGAGCTATAAAGGGGTATACAGGAGTATTTGGTAAATAAACCCATTCTGGCGGCTGGTATGGCGGCTGGTAATGTCCGCGGATGGGAAACAAATATTTGACCGAGAAGCGAAGCTTCGAGGGCGAATATGAAATCTTGAGGACAATCTCTCACCCAAGGACATTATCAGCCAACATACCAGCAAGCCAAAAAAGGGGTTTATTTATTTTATAACCTTCCCATAATTTATATATCGCGCAAAAAACCGCACGTAAAAAGCGTATCGGCCTCAGGAAAAAGTCAAATTATTTTAATTTTCACTGGCAGTCGAAAACTCGAAACCAGGGCGCTTTTTTGCTTACTGAAAGAGAAATTTGAACCATGAAAGAAAAAGTGTGTTAAGTCTGGATGACAGTGTTTTCAAGTGCGGGCTGGCTTCGAACGGTTGGTTTATTTTATAGTTAGTAAACGCAGTGTATTAAATTCTCTTCTCTATAAAATGACTCATTGTTCAAGTGGGATTAAATCCTTTAAGTCAGCTCATAACTTTCCTCACTTTCAAAGTTAAGACGTGGACAACATATTTTGTTGAAAAAAATTGCGTCTTATCAACGGAGTTAATAATGTAAATTGACCACCGTACAGGGATTCTAAAAGCTGACGTTTCGAGTGTTAGCCCTTCGTCACAGCGAATCGAGGAATTGTGGGTTATGTGTAGTTTTTATCGTGGAGTAGGAGCTACGCTATTGGTGGTAACAAGGCAACGTGAAAAATAGGAATACATTAGTAAAATGAATAGCGTCCGTTAATACCGTGGGGATTAAGGGTGCCCATTTGGAAGATCAATTTTTGTTCCAGATTCTTGCGGCTTTCCGTCGCATATGATGTAAGCTTCACTGAATTGTAAGCTGTTTTTAATTTGCAGAGCTCGAGATCACAGAATCTTTATCGTACCGCATCTATCACAGCAACCCGTTATCATTGAAATATAAAGGTATCGACATCCTCATCAGAGGAAATCACATATGTATCATAGAGTAGATATGTGGAAATAATAACTAATGTAAGAACCTAGATAGCCCAGCTTGGAAAATCTAGGTTCGTATTTGTAGGTGTTTACTGTACGATAAAGATTATGTGATCTCGAACTCTGCAAATTGAAAACGTGGCAATAAAACGAAGCCTACAATTCAGACCGAGTCGCCATTAAAATATAATTTATATAAAAAAAAAGAAACTTTGTCCTAGTCCATTCTCCACCTACTCCTCAGGTTTTGCCGCCTACTAAAATTCGAGTATTTCCAAAAACAAAATATGCAAAGACATCAAAATTAAATAATGCTTCTTCCTACTGCCCCACAACCACAAAACAAAAACAACTTAATTTTGACTACACAGACTGGAAGATATAATGGCATTACAATGATTAATCTCATTCTATTAAAAATTGCAGAAAATCAGCCTGGACCTCCAACAAATGTGGTTGCTCTGCCAAGTTCTTCATCAAGCATTATCTTGAGTTGGAGTGCTCCTCAAGGAAACTTTGAGATTATTGCATATGTAGTATATTGTAAAAGGATTGGTGATCACGAACGGCG
>NC_090870.1:65487787-65500287 GCF_036669935.1 Montipora foliosa
TTTGGTTAGAAATTTAACAGGACAAAAACAACCAGGAGAATTAAATCACTGAAAAATGATAGGGCACCTTGCTCGTTCGATATTCTTCGTCCGAGTCAGTTTCGCTGGCTTAAGAGCCCGAAATTACTTTGTCACCTGTCACCTCCACACAAAAATACATTAACCTCTCCCAAAAGGAAATTGGAAAGTCACTTATAAAAGAAACGGTCATACTTGTGGAATCCATTTGAACTTTAGGAGTTGCAATGAGGCCTGTAGAAAATCCAAGCTGAAATAGGACTAGAATGTATTTAGCAATTACACCATTTGGGACCTACCATCTTGTATTTGCTGTGGCATCATATGGCATGATGTTGATGATGAGAGTAATGATGGTAATGGTAATGTAGGGCGATCATTACAGAAACTAGAAGGATTGATAAGTATTCTCATCTCTTCACCAACCCTCAAAGGCGTACCTTAATTTGCGCATCATTTAAAAGAGATGAAACTGTCTATTACATCACGTCTGCATCTTCGACTTTTTCTGCGCATGCATATTTTTAGGAGATTGGACCCCACCGTAATGCTATGCCTCCGAAAAGAGATCATTATGGGTTTCAAATAAACTTTGAACTTTAAACTTTGGGTTGTGTTGGGATTTAGACAATAAATGTGTTGCCTTGGAGTTGACTTTCCTGTTGTAATCATTAACACTTACAATTTTTTTTTGTTCTGCTTATATATATTATACAGTAAGTGAGACGACTGCAAGATCGCAAAATACAACGACAGTCACTACCCCATCAGGTCAGTAGTTATGAGGGGCTTCCTCTGGATGTGAAAGGATTCCTTCTTGACGATTTTCAAATATCTAGTGAACAATAAAGTTCACGATTCACTGATGAAAGGGTCACGTTCTGGTTTCCTTTGTTGCTGTTAGGCTTCGCAGATGGCTGTCTCTGTCAGTAGTTTGAAACGGAAAAACGGAAAAAAAAACTTTACTGGAAGAATTACAGAAGCGGTCACTAACTAAATCTGCTCAGGTCTAAACAAAAACTCGCCCGATGTGAAACAATCCGGAATCCAGCAAATGTGAGGCTTTGGAATCCCGAATCCAGGAAGCTGCCTGATTTGCTAACTACATTTGAAATGTGACAGACAACAGATGAAATGCATTGCACGCCGTTGTACAGATTGCAAAGGAGCTTTGAAGAGGGTTATTTAACGCTATTTTCAATTAGCATCTTTTGAAAACCCAAAACATGTCTTGCCGTCAACTGAATTTCAAAAATTCAGAGTATTCATGTAATATCTCTGAATAAAAAAGCTAAATTTAATGACATTAGCGATGTGTTCAAATACCCTGATTTGTGATGTAGGAAATTCATTCTAAGAGGTCCAAATTTCAAACTTTTCCCGGGGGAGCATGCCCCATACCCCTACAAGCTTGTGTCTTCAACCCTCGGAAAGTGTCTCCTCAGATTTTCCGCCTACTAAAATTCTAGTATTTCCAAAAAAGTATGCAAAGACATCTAAATAATGCTTCTTCTTAATGCCCCATAACCCCAAAGAAGCACAATTTTGACTGCAGAGACTGTAAGATATAATGGCATTACAATGATTAATCTCATTCTGTTAAAACTTGCAGAAAATCAGCCTGGACCTCCGACAAATGTGTTGGCTCTTCCACATTCTTCATCATCCATTATCTTGAGTTGGAGTGCTCCTCAAGGAAATTTTCAGATTACTGCATATTCAGTGCATTATAAAAGTATTGGTGATGCGGAATTGCAAATTGATGTTGGAAATGCTACTCACCACATAATTAACAAACTGCATGGGTTCACAAATTACACATTATATGTTAGGGCAGTTACAAAGGCTTTGCTAGGAAGAAAATCCAGATCAGTTGTTCAAAGAACACTTGAAGGCTGTAAGTCATTTATTTGCCTACCCTTTTTACCCCTTAACTTGACTGAGAGCGTTTCCCTGATGGAGGGTGTAAACTGCGGGGTTTGGTATGTTTCAGTTATAGTAAAACAATGACCCGCAACGTGCACTTTACACCCTCCATTTCCCTGATATCTTTTAGCCTATTTGGGTGTATTGAAGGACCATTCTGTCAGAACGTTCACGCACTTAACAAATGAGTTTTTGCAGCACATTTTCTTTAAAATAGGAATTTAAGATTCTATTGTACGTAAAATGTCTTACGACACTGCTGGGTAGATGACACTTTCTTTGCTTCATGAGTTCTGTCAATATCCCAGGGACAAAATCTGGAGTACCACTCCATGGAGTACCCCTATGGAGTACCCTTAAAAATAATCCAGAAGTTAAAAAAATCATTTATCAAAGTCGAATGTCCTTTAAATTTACATTCCTTTAATGAGGTTAAGCTTTCATGGCCCACTGGTGCAGGTCTCGTAGCAGCCAGCTGCCATTTTGAAAAAAAGATAATTCCCTGGCTACAACCCAGATTAGAAAATGTGCTTTGTCAAACATCAGACGTGGAAGAAGACAGGTAGGCTTTACAATGATTGAATTTTTGCTTCAGGAATCGGGCAGCCTTTGCTTGGAAGTTCAACTTCGAAAAATGTTTTATTTTAACTTAATTATTTTTGGGGGTACTACATGGATTGTGTCAGTTTACTTTCTTTTACGACAAGGGACGAGAAATTATTGTAAACCAGTATTTGCAGGAACCTAACGTCAAATGTCAATGTTTTTGTCTCAGTTTGCCTTTTATTTTACTTTTTTTTCTACTTAGAACCATCAAGAGCTCCTAAGAATGTGAGAATAACCAGTATTACGCCAGATGTAAGTAATTTCCTAAAGAGTCTGTTTAGATCAGAACATGAAAAAACCTAACCTCAAACATATTTCCCTCACCAGAGTCTTGATTTAGAGTGGCAACCACCGCAAAAAGTTTACCAACATGGAATTATAACCAAGTATATAATTGAGTGGGAAGAGCATGGTAAAATAGGATCGCCCAGCAGCTTAGAAGTACCAGGTCATATTCTCCATAAAACGATTAATGGGTTATCCGAGGGAAAAACATACAGTGTAAGAGTATCTGCAGCAACTGTCATTGGCAGGGGAATATGGAGCCCACCAGTCATTGGAACAGTCCTTACTCAGCCAGATAATGGTAAGAAGCAGTACATGTATTACAAGGCTCTAAATTGCGACCAATACAGTTGCATTTGTGACTGAGGAGCAGGCGTAGCTCAGTCGGTTAGTGCCCGGTCTTCTGAACTGGAGGTTGCCAGTTCGACCCCCATCTCATTCCGTCCATGTCTGTCTTGACTTTCCTCTGATCTGTGTAGCTGCAGCTAAGGGGGTACTTTTCTCCTATATTTTGCGTTATTTATCAAATGTCATAAAAAATTGTCCTGTAATTTATAAATAACACATTGAAGTACCCTTGCGATTTATAAATCGCACGATGCCCAACTTTGCGATTTACAAATCGCAAGGTTGCTAACTTTGTGATTTATAAATCGCAAGATCACGAACTTTGCGATTTATAAATCGCAACATTACGATTATGGTTTAAACTCAATGGGCAACAGCATGTATATTATTAGTATGGAAATTTCTTGTTACCTTCCCTTTAGCAGGAGGAAGTTAGTCCATCAGTAGACAGATAACGAAGTGTGAGCATATTAATTCTATTTAGTGGGAAATAGCATTTTAAAGTTGTCGTCGTCGATAACATCGGTTCGTTTAGGCGGGTGGAAAGTTCCCTTGCTTTGGAGATCACAGAGGATTGGTATCGTACTCGGGTTTCAATTGCTTTTTTGTGTGTATCTTAGTTTCCGTATGATAGCTTTTAGATAGGTTCTCCAGTTTTTCGTGGAGAGTGTTTCATTCTAAACATGAGGCTGGGAGTCCAAGACGAAGAGCGAAGCCAAAAGATGCGAGTCTTTTTTCGCTTGTCCTTTTCGCCAAAAACTGAACAGCATGGTGGCAGGAATTTTTGAAAAATACGTTATTTTGTTTTAAGGGCGAGAGCAAAACATTTTAATCTTCTTCAAACCGTCGCATTTATTTTTGCTTAAGCACCAGGTTTCATAAACCCCCACTCAAGGAAGACTGAACAAACAAATAATCGAATAAAAGAATTAGAGCGTTATTTACTTTGTATATTAAATTTGTAGCGCAGCTCGGTGGGCCAAAGGCGCGCGCGCGGAGCACCATGGTTAAGAAAATATGGTAACCCATCAATGAAAGAAATTTTGGTTTTAGCTATGTCGTGCTTATGCGACCTTCCATACGTCCGTACGTATTCCCTTCCATGTATGCCAATGTGACTAGTATCACGTGACGATATCACGGGCTCAAGTTTAGAGCCCCTCTAGGTGGCCATATTAGTAAAATGGCCTTCTCTGTGAAGGGCTTTATGTGGTTCGTATGTGCAAAAATAATCACTTTTTATGGACTGTTCAAAATTTTTTACGGAAAAACCCCTGCTAAAGTATGTGAAAAATATTAGGGAAACAATTTCAAGCAATTTTAGAACAGCAGTTGATGTTACTGATGAAGATTCACATTTCCGTATGAGCCATTATTGTGAATACGTGTTTTTGAAATGCCACGGACTAGTTTGTCTTTTTCGCGTTGAAAATCGCCCTAGATCATCAAATTAACTACTCATGAATGAAAACTTCATATTTTGGTCTTAAAAATTTGGAAAGTTTGGTTAAAAGAAAGTTTTAAACAATCTAGTCATATTTTTTTGCCCCTCTAAGTCCGAAGAGTAATTAATTATGCAAAACACAATCGCCTTTGTTTGTCGTCGTGAAGAAATGACAGGTGTTGACGCATGTAATTGTAAAAAATTGAAAAAAAATATCGGATTCTTCTTTTTTGGCCAAATTTGGTGGAAATATTAGTTAGCTAAATTTAAAAAAAAAATTAATGGTAATGGTAATGGTAAGATAATGTAGGGCGATGATTACAATAAGGATGGCAAAGAACTCAGAAGCATTGGTAAGTACTCTCATCTCTTCACCAACCCTCAAAGGCGTACCTTAATTTGCGCATCATTTAAAAGAGATGAGACTGTCTATTACGTCACGTCTACATGTTCGAATTTTGCGACGCATGCTTATTGTTAGGGGATTGGACCCCAGTGTAATGCTATGCCTCCGAAGAGAGATCATCATGGATTTCAAATAAACTTTGAACTTTGGGTTGTGTAGGGATTCAGACAATAAATGTGTTGCCTTGGAGTTGACTTTCCTGTAAACCGTAAAAAGGATCTGACCTTGTTATTCTGGATATAAGGACTTGAACGTGGTGATGACATCATCAAACTAAGGTAGTCCACATTACAAATAAAGGGAACTTAAAACTTGTTTAATTCATTTTCCTTGCTTTTTCACCTGCCTTGATACAAAAATACCTTTTTTAAAGGAACAAGGCGCCAGGGAGGATGTGTTGCGTAAGTGATGGAGCGACTGAAGCTGTCGATTATAGGTTGAGAAAGAACATACAGTGAATAGGAAAAGTTTACATTGTTTATCGAAGATAAGTTCTTTCGAGACGTCCCACTGGCATTGAATAGGCCAGGAAACAAGCAAGTTTTGAAGATTCTGCCGAAAGGCGGATGAATATTGCGCTTCAAGGTCGATGTTACGAGTTCGAATGTTTTGAGGATGCGTAGCTTGCAAACTAAACTGAACGCAGGGTTGTCGGAACAACAACAAGAAGATTTATTCGAAAATGAAAGTAGTTTCCACGAGGTAAAAATTCTACTCGATAAACTTACACGACCACCGGGGCATTTTGGGTGTCATGAAATTACATCATTCGGAAGTCCAGGTATGTTCAAACTGCGAAAACACGGTGGAAAAACCTTTTAGGTCAAGCCGAACATATCATCAGTTGTCGACCTTGAAGCGCAATATTCATCTGCCTTTTGGCATAATCTTCAAATCTTGATTGTTTCCTGGCCTATTCAATGCCAGTGGGACGTCTCGAAAGAACTTATCTTCGATAAACAATGTAAACTTTTCCTATTCACTGTATGTTCTTTCTCAACCTATAATCGACAGCTTCAGTCGCTCCATCACTTACGCAACACATCCTCCCTGGCGCCTTGTTCCTTTAAAAGAGGCATTTTTGTACCAAGGCAGGTGAAAAAGCAAGGAAAATGAATTAAACAAGTTTTAAGTTCCCTTTATTTGTAATGTGGACTACCTTAGTTTGATGATGTCATCACCACGTTCAAGTCCTTATATCCAGAATAACAAGGTCAGATCCTTTTTACGGTTTACATTTCCTCAAAGTTAAATACTTGAGTGTGGGAATTATAGCCGAGCATACACGGAGTGGGTAAGTTGTTGTAGTTCTGGCGATTTGTGGATAATTCTGGTTTCCGGATTCCGGATTCTCGATTCCGGCCTTTAGGGCTGCTCACTCCTCACTCTTTAAATCCAGCGGTATTCTTGTGTTCATGTAAGAAGTGCACGAATCTCGATGTATACCGGTATATCACAAATCTTGATGTATATATATCACGAATGATGTAGATATATAAGACACGGACGATAGCAGTCACACTGTGTATGTTATCACGCATCTTGATGTGTTGAAAACTCGATGGAAAGTATCACGAATCATGAGGTATATTTATGTGGGAACTTGATGTACATATTGCTAAAGAATCTTGATGTAATATATATCAGATAATCTTGATGTAAGTGTAGCATCGTTCAACATGTAAATATGAGCTTTGATATGTATATGGCGAATTTTGATGTATGTATAACAGTCTTGATGTATGTATAACAGTTTTGATGAACATGTATAAGCACTTGATATATGTATGTCATTCTTATTGTGTAAATAGCACATCTTAATGTTTTGTCCCTTTTTAACAAGCATACTTCGCAATCCTCTTTGTTTTTCTTACATCAAAAACATGTTAAAGGATTAGCTCTTCAAATTAAGCAGATTGCAGTTCGACGACTGGCTTTTCGGGCCCGAAAAGTTATCGGGACTTTCGAGAAACAGGCCCCTGGATTCCTTTTCATACGGCGAAAAAAAAAAAACGTAGCAGAGAGGTAATAGTCCTACAATGCACGTGCGAGTGAGAGAACGTTTACATGGAGAGAACAAAAACTTAACAGTTGATAAACGCAGCGACATATGCTTTCTGTACTCACGTTTCATACAAAAAGTCGTACTTGGCCTTGAAGCTAAGATGTTTCTTGAAATTACATGTTCTCCTTTGAGAGATGGGAGATGCCATGTAAACCCGCGTTTGGAACGTCTTACAACTAGGTGTGAAAAACCAAAAGAGGTGGAAGGGCATTAAGACTTTCAGATTGCCCCCTATGAAACTTCACCTGACCGATTTTTCTACATGTAAACCAAACAAAAGTTTCAGACATCACTTTCTAAAATATTCTTAGAGTCAAAATTCAACTCCTGGTGTGATGTAAATAGACCGCCTGATGATTCGTCATTGAGAATGATATGCGTCTTTACTACTTGTAAAATTTGTCTTCCCATATTACAGGGCCTTCCATGAAAATGCAAACTCTGAAACTCAAATTCCAGTCAACGGTTTTGCTTTTTGCTGCTGTCAATCACTGTCGCGGAACAGGTCCATTGGTCGCATTCACGGTTCCGATTGGCTAATTTCGATCTATTGAAACCTATTTACATTTCATTTGGATTAAAAAAGAAACTATTATGAAGGACAATAGAGCTGTTTTCAAGGACAATTTTTTCTTAAAGAAAAAAAAAATGTCATAAAAGTACTATGATATTCTTATTTGTAATAGAAAAAATTCATGTCATAATCGCATTCTGGTACTTAAAGAAAAACCACTCTTATTTAAAAATATCAAGCAGATAATACCAGTCATTAAAAAAATAATAATAAAATGAAAATAAAAAACAAATTATGAATACGAAAAACTAAGAAATCCTAGCAGTCACATTCTCCATTTTAATATCTGTGTCCTGAAGGTCTACATTTCTTCTTCTTCCTCTGGAACCTCTACCTTCCTTGCCCTGCTTGCATATTGGCGTTGTTTTTTCATTCTCGTGTTGCCTGTAGATTTCCTTGGGGCTTAGATCTTTGTAAGAACCTGCATTAGGGTGACAAACCCTGACATCGAAGAATGCAGTCTTCTGTCTTTCCCAGAAGCCACGGGCGCTAATATCTAAACGGGCATCAGGAGCTCTGTTGGCACCTCTGTTTAAAAGCTCTCCATTAACTTCCTGAAGGACCAGCTCTGTATCCACATCATTACATACCATGCTCAACATTTCTGCTTCCAGGTCACGAAGCTCATTATGACGCTGTGCTTTAAACCCGCCACGTCGGCATACCATTGCATGATCTGCGTTGAACTGGTCCCCGCACACGCACACTTTCGGTGTGTCGGTGATTTCCCAGTCGTATCTCAACTTGATTGCATCCCTGAATTCTCTCTTATTTAGATTGAAGGTCAAGACTTTGATGGGAATTACTGTCAGTTCGATGCTCCCTTCTCCGTAGCTAGCTCTACAGCTCGCTTGGTTCCTGTCGGGAGAGAGGTCTTCACCCGTTCTAGCCTCTCATCCATGCACTCATCCTTCTTGTTACGCGCGCTTATTTGCAGTGTTCTTATTTCTGACGCATCCGGGGTCTGATGCACCTGCTCCACAATTTGCCTCACTATGGGACCTGTGACTCTTTGGGTGAGGCTCTGGCTGGATCTATAAGCCGAAGCCCTCCCATGCACACAGGAAGCGCAAGGAATTCGCGCTCGGCTTCAGTTATTGCGTGGTCCGTAATAGCTGGTATGAGGAATTCAGTTATCGCACGCTCTAAAGGCTCTAGCAAGTCAGTAATGTCGGGCAGTGTCCTTAAGAAATACGTCCATCGGTGCCGTAGCCCAAAAGTGAACGCTGCATAGCTCGCCTTAGGTTGTGATGTGGCGAACTCTGCAAGTTTGGTGACCTGGTTTACCCAGTCTTCTACCTTCTCGCCCACGTACTCTTCACGAAATGACCTCCACCCAAGAGCAGCACCTAGATGCTTGTGGCCCACAGGGGTAATGTTAATCGCTGTGTAGCCGAATTCCTCAGCGTGTTCTTTATCAGGTTTTGTGATCAACAAGCACTTTTTTGCATTAGGGAAGTGCCCTAATGCCGGACCACTCTCTGATAGTTCGTCCTACCGTCTTTCAGCGAGCCACTTCCCGTTGCATCGTCAGCAAACCAACACTGTTTAGCTGCGCTTGAGACGTGTAGAAGCGTTATAAGTGGCTGGATACTAATGGTGTATATGCTCTTAGCGAGAGGATTCCTCTGTGTGGTGCCCTCTGCTGATTTAAGTAAGAACCTCACAGGCTGTCTGTAGGTGTTAACCGCATAAGTAGATGTGGTGGGACATAGCACTCTGATATTGTGCAGCTCAGAGGCGTCAATAAGAAGAACAGCTTCCGTGTCATCACCATCGAAAATATTGCGCATTGCATGAATGGCAGCCTCACGCCCACTTTTATGGCTTGCGCACACCTGCAGCGAGCCGCTTGCGTCGACGACATCGGGTTTTGTTACTCTCATCGCGCACGTCACGATTACCCTCCGTATTACTTCACTAACCCCAATCGGCCGGACCACGCCCTCTCCTTTGTCGAGTGGAATCAGACGATTGACTAAAATTGCCTCGATACTAAGAGGGTCAATATATTCCGTGAACAGTCGTCTGGTCATTGTAGTTATAGCTGTACACAGGTGTGACCCAGACTTCTTGAAAGATTTGCAAACAAGCATTCTCCTAAAACCATTGGCCTCTACACCCGAAGGTCCACCAGAGCCTTTACTCCTTAAAGCGGCATCACGAACCATCTCTTCGTTGATCTGGTAGTACACTGTACCTGGAACGTCTTCGATCGGTCCAAAGAGTAGAGAACCGAGGAAGGTGTCCTGTGCCGCAGGGTGCTTTTCCTTAAGTTGTCTAATGACGTCGTCGCTTAAGGGCAGAATACCCCCGCTGACGTCAATAGATCGTTTTCATGTGATTTCATTAAATTCTAAAAGTAGAAATAATCAAAAATTAGTGGAATGCGTTTGATTTTTAAGGTAGATACTTAGTGTTGGTAATGTTCATTACTTTGGTTGGTCTGAAAGCAAATGACTATTTAGATATAAATTTGTGTACTGTATGTAATCAGAACTTATTGAATTTCATGTATAGTGTATGCAAGGTGGGATATTTTTGTTTTTAGTCATCATTATACTATGGAGTTGGAGCCACTTGATCATGTCTTTAAATGTGATTTTCATAAACTGCGTAAAACCGCCAAGGAATATCATAAACGATTTATTAGAACACAACACTGTCGGAACGTATAACTATATAACCTATGTATACTAACGAATATTAATGCATATTGTTACGAAAAATAGCATTGCGTGACAAGCGTTACTGTCTAGAAGCTTCGCGAGAGTTCGTAGTTTGTTTATATTTAGGTTTGTACGTAAGCGTTTCTAAATCGGTGTGTTTTGTAATCTTTCTATAATTAGATTCATTACTAATTTAGAAAGTTCTAGAAGTTTATTGTCAGAGTATATAAGTAGACGAGTCCAAGCGGAGTGTTTTTCTACTAGTTTTTCACAAGCGAAGAGTTGGCGTTGGCCGTGTTTAGTCAAGTGTGACAGAAGCTGTGTGCATTCAAGTTGGCGGAGGCCGTGTAAGTTTATTCAGTACGTGTTGTTCAGAGTTTTACTTCGTGGAAACTACGTTCATTCTTGGAATAAATCTTCTTGTTGTTGTTCCGACAACCCTGCGTTCAGTTTAGTTGCAAACTACCTTTCCTCAAAACACACGAACTCGTAACATTGGGGGCCTGTCCGGGAGCGGAATTCATTTGTTTGCTGACTACAGAAACCAGGAAAGGACAATTCAAGAAGGAGTTACAGAAAAGTAAGAGGAACTGTACGAGAGAGTATATTGTGTTTTTGCTGTGGAATACTGCTATGGAAATGGAAAAGCTTTTGCAGATGGGAAAAGAATTCGGGTTGGAAGGAGAAAAGCTTCTCGAGTTTGTGAGGGAAGAGGAAGAAAAAGAAGAAAAAAAGAGGCAATTACAAGAAGAAAGAGAAGAGAGACGTCGAATGCTTGAGGAGGATAAAAGAAAGGAAGAGGAAGAGAAAGAGGAAAGGCGCAGAAGAGAAGATGAAGAGAGAGAAACTAGGCGACAGGAACGCGAACTAAGAAAATTGGAGATGGAAGCCGAGCTGTTGAAACAGAAAGAGGCCATTGAAGCGGCAAAAAGAGAACATGAGCTGGAGATTGCACGTTTGGCTGTGGAGAATGCGGACGGACGTCCTGAAGTGAGAGAGGATCGGGCTAAGGCACCTAAACTCCCCTCGTTTGTTGATGGTAAAGACGATTTGGACGCGTATTTGCAGAGGTTCGAGAGATTTGCGGAGACGGCTAAGTGGAAAAGAGATGGATGGGCATCGAAGCTCAGTGCTCTGTTGTCTGGACGGGCACTAGAAGTGTATTCACGTCTATCGGAGGACGCAGCTAAGGATTATGACAGGGTAAAGATTGCGTTAATGAAGAGATATGACCTTACCGAAGACGGCTATCGTCGAAAATTTAGAGCATCCAAACCAGAAGTTGACGAAAGTCCGGAGCAGTTTATTGTGCGACTGGACAGATACCTGTTACGTTGGCTAGAGCTTTCGGATACTGCGCAATCCTTTGATGGTCTTAAGGACTTGATCGTGAAAGAACAATTTATTGACTCTTGTCCTAAGGATTTGGCAATTCACCTGCGAGAAAGGGCACCTGAGACTCTAGCAAAGATTGCGAAGATCGCTGACCAGTACTTGGAGGCTCATGGTAAACACTTGTTCAGCTCAGCGAGCAGAAAGCCAACAGTGCAGCCTGAGAGGGAGGAGGCGAAGAACATGCAGATTAATCCACCAGCTCTGCATTGCTTTAAGTGCAACACCCGAGGTCATAAAGCTGTCAACTGCCCAACCCTAACAAGAAAGTGTTTCCTATGTGGCAAGCAGGGACATGAAGCCAGAAACTGTCGGTCAGGTGGACGCAGATCAGGAGGACAAAGTAAGGATGGTAATCCTGTGCAGCGTGGTCAAGTGAGTGCCAGTTGTTTAATTCAGCCACCTGAGGTTAAACCTACTGATGAAGAAATTAAGGCCTGTATTAAAGATGATGAGTTGCTGTTAGCCTGTGGTAAGAAGATCCCATTGTTGAGTAGTGCTTGTATTGAACCGTTGACTGGAGTGAGAAGTAAAATGCCTGTCGTGAAAGGTAGAGTTGGAGAGAAGCCTGTTGATGTCCTGAGAGATACTGGTTGTAGTGGAATTGTAGTAAAGAAGGACCTTGTGTCTGAGGATCAGTTTACTGGCGAATTTAATGTTATGCTGCTCATTGACAATACGGCAAGGAAAGTTCCCATCGCAAAGATTGATGTTGATACACCTTATCTCAAGGGCCAAGTGGAAGCGCAGTGTCTTCCCGATGCTGT
>NC_090870.1:65505287-65520287 GCF_036669935.1 Montipora foliosa
ATTGAATACGCGGCTCCTTGAATACTTGGTTGCTTCACAGGCGGCCCAGAGTCGGAAGGTAAACAATTATAAGGATTTGTATGGGAATCTTGATAACAGACTGAAAAAGATATTTACCCGCTAAAGTTCTCAATAAAAAAGCCGTACTTTATTGTCATAGTGAATTTCTTGCTTTTTGTGTGGTTTTTTGCCTGATTGAATGCGATTTAAGCGACTTCTCAAATTCCCGAGTCGTCACTCTTCCCTAAATAAAGGAAAGGCTGGCAACTCATTTCTAACTTACCTCAGATCTCGCCGAAAAAATTCACACTTCTCCGGCATCAGTCACGCTCAAACTCCGGCGATGGCTACACGGATAAATTTACTTCCCCTTGACCAAGTTTCAAGGTCCAGTGAGTATCCATTGCTGAGAAACTGCGAAAAATATTCATATTTTCATACTCCTTCGAGGCTCGCTAACAACCAATTTTGACACGGCTGGTCAACGGTTCACTGAGCCTCCATACGGTGAGTGCAAACCTACGCAAGTGTACCCATAGTTGGGCAGAGCAAAACAAATCCCAGACTCGTCCCCAAATACCTGCCTGAGGTCATGTTCGAGTTTCTAAATCGGCGAACGATATTAAAAGTTCCACACTGAAACCTTAAACACAGCTCCCATCGCTTTGGTTGCCCCACCGCATGTTATAAATCCGGATTTTCATCAAACTCCGTAAGTACTGAAGCTGTTTGGATGGAGTTTGAAACGCAGTCGAAGGTATTTACTAGTGTATGAAACACAATCCTGTTTTTCATCCGTCAACAACTCACGTTATCATGACTGCAGAAGAAATTCATATCAAAAGGTCGCTGCACCTTTTCAGCCTTTTGGACACATTTTTCTGTTGAGAGTCCAGGGAAAATGCCATCGTTGAAATCATCTGTGCTTTGTTTTTGCGCTTCCAGTTGCGTTGAAATGTTCAAAATTATTTCTCACACCGATGCATCAAGCGATATCGATCGAAAACCAACAATTATTACTCGGAATACCTGAAAGTATCCGAGTTACAATCTTGCTTGTCTGTTTTTTGGACAGTAGAAATTACGGTGCGGTGCTTTCTTTGGCTCAAAGCAATTCACTTAACAAAACTATACTTTTTCCATCAACAACAAAAAAACAGCCGTGGTGTCGAGTGTCATCGGACGAAGGGATTTTTGCACGCGCGAGGCTTCAAACAGCTTCAGTACTTACGGAGTTCGATGAAAATCCGGATTTATAACATGCGGTGGGGCAACCAAAGCGATGGGAGCTGTGTTTAAGGTTTCAGTGTGGAACTTTTAATATCGTTCGCCGATTTAGAAACTCGAACATGACCCAAGGCAGGTATTTGGGGACGAGTCTGGGATTTGTTTTGCTCTGCCCAACTATGGGTACACTTGCGTAGGTTTGCACTCACCGTATGGAGGCTCAGTGAACCGTTGACCAGCCGTGTCAAAATTGGTTGTTAGCGAGCCTCGAAGGAGTTTGAAAATTTGAATATTTTTCGCAGTTTCTCAGCAATGGATACTCGCTGGACCTTGAAACTTGGTCAAGGGGAAGTAAATTTATCCGTGTAGCCATCGCCGGAGTTTGAGCGTGACTGATGCCGGAGAAGTGTGAATTTTTTCGGCGAGATCTGAGGTAAGTTAGAAATGAGTTGCCAGCCTTTCCTTTATTTAGGGAAGAGTGACGACTCGGGAATTTGAGAAGTCGCTTAAATCGCATTCAATCAGGCAAAAAACCACACAAAAAGCAAGAAATTCACTATGACAATAAAGTACGGCTTTTTTTATTGAGAACTTTAGCGGGTAAATATCTTTTTCAGTCTGTTATCAAGATTCCCATACAAATCCTTATAATTGTTTACCTTCCGACTCTGGGCCGCCTGTGGTTGCTTAAGAAGAAACTTGATGTGTTTGTTCTCTATGTTGGTGAATGCAACCACTAACTGTCCATTGTGGATAAACTCCGGACCAACTCTCCTTTCAATTTATTCTTTGGTTCTTTGCAGGGCATCAACAATGGTGTCCCTTGTAAAATGTTAGTTTAAAGGGTTTGTTAACGTTATTTCCCATTTCATAGGGCACTGTGGTTGCCAGATTCACTTTCAAACTTATCATGGAAACATAAATTAATACCAGTGAATAGACACTGAAAAGTCAGTCCCTTGAATTGTTGATAGAAAATTAATTTAAATTGAAGCATCAGTTGAGAAATATTTTTTTTCATTCCCACTTTGTGAACCTAACATACATTGCTGCAGTTTGCTTATTGCTTGTTCATTCAATGTCTTGATCGCATCAAATTATTTAATTTTTAGGTATTGTGTCAGATCTCCATAGAGACACTATCTTTATCTAAAAACTTAACTGGTTGCTTTTTGGAGCCCTTTTGTGGCATATTTAGATAGGCAGGAAATGTTCCACATTTTATGGTAAATAGTTCTGCATAGTTTTAAGGAATATTGCAAGAAATCTAATTGAATATGAGACATTTTGTGAATTTAAAGACTATTAATATTGTTTTTAAAAGACTTAGGGTTTGCACTCGAAAGTGTTCCTTCAATAATCTTATTCTTTAAAGATTACCTTGGGAGAATTGGATTAAGGCTAGTTTTTTCTTCTAGCTTCTTTTCCCAGTGCCCTCTTAGAATGGAGTAGATTTGATTTTGCCCAATGTTGAAAGATGAAACAATGCCTAAACCAGCTGCAAGGAACACCTCATGGTGCTTTTTTACAAACACGGGCATGAGGGTGCTCGTAAGCATGTGAGCATTGTTTCGCATGCTAAAGTGTTATTATAAATAATTTATTTCTCTAAGAGAGTCTTTTTTTCGTGTCGGTCATTCAAAAATTGTTGGAGCTGTTGGAGCTGTTGGATGAAAGAGGCAGAACAAGTGTAAGAAGACGGCAAAACCATATTGATAATGTATTTAGTTGTGCTGACTTCGTGAATAAACACTTTGGTAGTGTCCTTTCGTCGGGATAGATCCATAACAATGTCATTTAGGCACAACCGAAATGCCCTGTTTCCGGTAAAAGGGCAAATGATTGACAGGATAGCACGGTTTTGACTGCCGCGAGCACTGCGGGCGCGGGTTCCGTAAGCAAGGTGACTAGGAGCGAGCAACTCCCATACTAAATCTATGTCACGGTATTTTTACAGACCAGGAGCCCATGCAGGATCTATTTTTAGACTACCTTTTCCGCAAAAAGACAAAGACAATTCCGGTTAGGTGACGCTATGACGCCAAGTTAGTTTCTTGTGATTGGTCATCGGGCTCCTGTAGGAGTCTCATTACCGGGAAATTCAGTCCAAAAATAAATCGGGGTCTGTGAAAACGCCGTGACAGGAATATAGAGCTGTTGTTCGCTCCTATAGTTATGGGCTACTGATTTAAGGAATAGCCTGTTATAGACATGTACACCATTCAAGTAGCTGTCTTTGGTCAATTGTTGCTAGTCTACCTAAACTTCCACGACTTGAATCTAAACTCTGGTCGGACATCAAAGGTGCTAACACTAACACTACACAAATCTCACCGTGCTTGACGAGCTGGTAAAAACAAGCAAAGACCGATTAAAACCATTTGTGGCTTTGGCTTTGGAAATGTTTCTGAACATCCAATTTTAAGGAAATTTTCAAGTTCTGCTATTTCAACGTGGTTTATGCAAATGTCGACCAAGTCAGCGAGGTGGAACCAATTTTCTATATCAAAAAAGGCCTTCGAAGAGCTACCAATAATTTCGCTACGTCCTGAATTTGAAAGACAGCTTGAATTATTATCCTATGTTGAAAGAACTCATAATGATAAAGCAACTCGTGCTACTGGTAGAAACCTACTAGAAATTGAGCCACAATCTTCATGTCAAGCCAAAATAAGTGAAACAAAAAGTGACTTAAGCAAGGCTATTTTAAAATCCAAGACTAGACGCTCGATGAGCGTACACTGGGTTGCCTGTGGTACGTGTTACTCAAAAACAGAAGGGACTGTAGCGTTCCAGTCAATTTTTTCAAGTCGGGGGTCATTAAGACCATTTAAAGGGTCACCCAGAAGTCGTGCCAGCAGAGGCTCTTTGGCTCACACGTTGATACGACGAAACAGATCTTTTTCTGAGGTTTAAAATTTGGCTTCCAGTCTATTAATCATTTGTCAGAAAGATAAAAATTCCCGTCATCTTTAGAAAAATAGGCACGCATCGCGTATGTGTGGTAGTGCAGTAACACAGCGCTTTATTCCATATTGTCAACTGAGCGCCGTTTTGTCTTCCAGGATATTCAAGTTCAATATGTAGCTCTAATAGTACACGATATTGTTTTGGTATTGTATATCATTGTCGTGTCATGGTAAACGTCTTAGGTAAATAGCCCCCTGAGAAGACATGTGGTTACTAGCAAAGTACTAAACCCAGAAAGATTGAAGAAAATAAAAGGGAATTGAGAAACATTGGCTTCTAGGGTGACATGCTGATCATTTTCAAGTTCCCTCACAACTTCTTTTCACCACAAATTTAAGCGTGCACTCTGAGCGTCCGACAGCTTTGTAATACAAAAGTTCACTGAAGTTTTACCTTGTCCGGCGGGGCTAGTATCTGGATGGGTGATGCAAAAAATATGCCACTTCGTAACAGAAAAATAGGACCGAAATTTCTATTTTAACGCTCAAAAATGCGAACTAAGCAAGGTACAGATTTTGTTAGCTTGCTTTATGCAAAACAAATTTTGATGCAAAAGCAAATAAATATTGGTACACAGTTTTTAGGAAGAGCAGAAGGAAGTTTTCAGGATGGTCGATCGAGAATAAAATATTTTGCCATCAGCAACAAAATTTACGACATGAAAACAACATTAATTTTGAGCCGCGAGTATGAAAAGTTACCATCAGCGACAAACATTTTGCAAGATTTTTGCTACGTTCAAATTTGTTTTTGTACTTTCGGCTGCACAAGTGAATCGCAAAATCGAAAGTAACATCGAATTCAGCGGGCGCCGTGATCAAGTTACCGCGGCGTGTTTACTCGCGAAACAGTGAAGCATCTGTGTCAAATGATGGCAAGATACCGGGTTTTTGTTTTTGTTTTTGTTAGTTTTCTTTTTCTTTCAAGTGATATAAAGTTTGACAAGAAATGTGCGAATTCAACGCAAATATCATAATCGCCCAACTCTTGAGGTTGACCTTTGTTTCTGCAAAGTCAAAAATTTACTCTCCAAGACGAGGTTATTTATCACCAGGTAATTCCATCGTTTTGGGAATAGCAGCTACTTTATTATTCATAAGCGTCACAATTTTTTGCCAATTTTTGGGCTCATTTTATTGAAACTCAAGCACGCTTCCAACAGACCTGTTTAAATTCGTGACTTATGTGCTGATTAGAGTGCACTACCAAAAAAATCCTCCCGTATCACATTTCAACACACGTATGCAAATTTGTTAAGGTCGAAAATTACACAACATGATAAATACACAAAAGGTGGAAATCTCACAAAAATCTTTTCCAGCGAAAAGAATTATTGAAACAAACAACATATTTGCTACTAGAGGCAAAATACCCTTCCTATTTAAATTGCGTGGGTGCAAACGAGACACACAATCGGTGTCACTAAGCATTAGCAGTTCACATCAAACCCTTTTCGAAAGAACCTTGACCGTAAATAATAAAGCACAAAAGAGACAACAAGCTTTCATTCAAATAATTTTTCACTGTCACATTTCCAATTTTGTGCAGAGTTGAGAACAAAATGAATGTAACTTGCCAGACAACTTAGATGCGACTTCAGTAAACACCGTGACGCATTCAAAGCGTTCGATTCCTTCAATGTTATTTAAATCCATAAAAGAATTGCCATTTGATTTCAGTGTTGTATATAATACCAAGTTAGTAAAATATTTGAAACAAAGCTCACTTGATATCCAACGGCGAAAAATGAAATTGTCGTCGAATACCATTACTTGTCGCTTTAAAGATTCCAGATATTTATTTTTCACCGCATGTCTTGTCTATCCAATTGACGTTCATTCGCGTTACAATGACTTTCGACGTCATTGCAGGTTAATAATTAAATGTTCTCCTGTGTGCACCAGAGAAATCTATGCATTACCCCAGCCCCCTCAAACCTAACAAATACGCACAGAAGACTCTATGTACAAAGACACCACTTAGCCAACCCGGTAGTAAACATCGTGCGCCTTAATATTCCTTCGCTTAAAAACAGACAACACCTAATAGAGTTGAAAGAAATCGTACATAGGATGGATTATGACATATTCGTAGTTTCCGAGTCGTGGCTTAACTCAACCGTCAGTAATGCTGAGGTTGCAATCGAAGGATACAAATTAACACGATTGGACAGAATAAGGAAAACCAGTGGAGGCGTCTGCGTGTACATCCGTAACTCACTAGAAGTCAAAGTCCTTAAAAACTTGACCGAAACATCCACTTCTGGCTTCCAACAACTATGGATACAAATCCAGCACAGAAAATTGCGCTCGATATTGCTTTTTACCACAATTGCTTGTAATCTCGCAATCTGACTGGCTAATTTGCCGTTGTCAAGTCTAGACAACGCTGTACACGTCATGCTCGTGTCATTTTGTCACGCAATGTAATAGCCAATCAGGAACGCCCATTTTGGGAAATAAACCAATCATATTGCAAGAAAGGTATAGACAGCACTTGCTCTTTCTTTGAGTCATGATTTTGAACAGGCTCTGAAATAAAAACTTTCTTTGGCGCTGAATATTGTGGTAGAAAAACAAATCGAAAGTGGTTCAGCGTTGTCTGTATTTTTATCGACGACGATATTGGTCATCACAGTGGTCAGAATTTGTTGTGAACTCACTTGGCTGCGCCTCCTGAGTCCACAACATTTTGACCACTGTGATGACGAATATCGTTGTCGGTAAGAGTACAGACAACGCTGAACCACTTTCAGTTTGTTAATTGTTCTGTGTATAGGCCACCTCATTGTCTGGTGAGTTGCTTTGTGGGTGACTTCATTGATCAATACATCCAAGCATTAACCATTGGTAAGGATAAACGTGTTGTTGGTTATTAGAACCGCAATATTTTGAAAGATTGTCCAGATTCCAGTGCTTTGAAAGACTTGTGCTATTCTTTTAATTTAATTTAACGTCATCCCTTATTGACGTAATTATGACATCAAACACCGATTTAATTATAAAGAGCGGTGTACTAGAAACCTGTATTAGCGATCATTATTTAGTCTACTCATTGCTCAACCGTAAATCACCAAAACGTCCTCCATCCTATAGAAGTGCTAGAACTTACAGGAATTATGATGTTGCAGATTTTAAATGATGTTTGGTCGCGTGTATAGTGGGACCAGATTTATTAAACTGATGACGTTAACGAAAAATTAGAGTATTTCAACGATAGGTTTCTGAAATATTAGATCAACATGCACCCATCAAAAACATGAAGATAATGAACCGTCAATGTCCGTTTATTAATGAAGAAGTAAAACATCTCTTGCGCAACAGAGACACTCTTCACAAGCTAGCCCGTATTTCTGGTTTAGCAGTAGACTGGAAAAAGTACAGCTCATCTCGCGAAATGGTGAAATTAAAATTGAGAGAAGCAGAAAGAGACTATATTAAAAACGAGATCACATTTATGAATAAACAGTGCATATCGAAAACCATCAGGAATAGTCTCCTTCGGAAGGAGGTGTCAAACGCAGTATATACTAGGGATATTACGTCTCTAGCTAATGATTTCAACAATTTTTTCACCACAGTGGGAGTTAATGCGTCTTTTGATGCCAAGAAAATCGCAAATGAAAACAATGTATCGCTAACTGAGTCTAACTTACCTTCAATAACCATTCATGAGTCAGATGAATTTTACTTTCATCCTATGACGTCTCACGAATTACGTAAAATTGTTAAGTCTTTTCCATCGAACAAGGCACCAGGATGGGACAAAGTCCCAACGTCAGTCATCAAAGGTGCCTTACCCACAATTCTACCTGTAATGACTGAACTAGTTAATTTTTCACTGCTGACGTCTGTGTTTCCGGAAAAGTGTAACAAATATGAAGTTCTTCCTTTATTAAAAGAAGGAGACCATGAAATAGCTAATGTTAATCGTCCAATCTCTCTGCTACCAGCAGTCTCAAAAATCTGTGAGCGAGCAGCCTTAAACCAACTAATGGAATATATGTCACGTACCAAGCGTCTTACAATCCACCAAAGCGGAAATAAAAGGCTGCATTCCACAGAAACATTGAACATCTTTGTAACAGATACGATCTTTGACGCAATTGATGTAAACGTCTTACTGCGCTAGTAGTATTGGATCTTTCCAAAGCCTTCGATAGTCTGGACCACAACACACTGCTATGTAAACTACGCACTCTTGGCGTATCAAAAAATTCTATCGAATGGTTTAGAAGTTATCTGTCGAACAGATGTCAGTAAGTTCGCATTGGTACTCATTTATCGTACAGTAGGTCACGGTGTTACGCAAGGCTCGATTCTCGGACCGACATTGTTTAACATCTATATCAATGTCCTTTCTGGCATTCCAAGAGTATGCTCTGTGGAATCGTGTGTGGACGATTAAAGGAGGCTAAGACCGCTATGGCCCAACTTTCAGTAGACCTAAAAAATATCGCTGCCTGGTGTTGTTCAAACAGTCTTAATAAATCCCGATAAGACTAAGTTACTAGTATTTGGAACACGTCAGATGCTAAGGATTTCGGCGTTGTTTCGATTCAACTTTAAGCTTTAATGAGCATGTAACACAGAAAGTCTCTAAATGTATCGCAAGCCTTAGCCAAATCAATGGCGTGAAATATGCATTAGACAGAAACCCTCTAACCATTATAATTAACGCTCTAGTATTTAGTAGACTTGTCCCCAGATCTTGCCGAAGAGGTCTGGCAATAACCTGGATGATATAACTATATGCGCTTTCAGCAGTTCAGATTGAAGTGAATTAATTCCAGGAGCTATTCCATTTTTCATGGCTTCGATTGCCGAGGTATGATGCAGAAGAGAGTGGATTTGCTGGTTCCTCTGGCTCTGGCCGATTAAGGACTTCTTCAAAGTGCTGCACCCACCTCGCAGCTTGCTTCCTTTCTGTTGTTATCACCTTACCCTGCTTGTCTTATACTGGCATACTGTGGTTAGTGTTGCTGCCACAAAGCTGTTTAGTGATCTTGTACTGTGCCAAATTCTCTGTTCTCTGCTGCTTCCTCTGCCTTGCTAGCCAGATTCTCGATGAAGTTCCTCTTGTCCTTTCTTGCACTCCTTTTCACTTCTTTATCTTTATTCTTGTACTCCTGCTGCGTCCGTTCAATCTGCTTTGGTGACTTAGCATTTAACATCTTCACCTTTGCCCTCCTCCTAGCTTCTATTCTGACCCATGTTTCAGCTGGTCTTCTTTTTCTTAAAACCACCAGCTTTCTTTACAGCGTCAGCGTATGACTCCTTTATTCTCTTCCATGAACATTCCACTGAATCCTGGACTGTTTCATCCTCAAGAGTGGCAAGAGCAGCAAACCTGTTCTTAAGTTCAATACTGAAGTTTCTTCTGACCTCTTGCGATTTCAGCCGATTGATATCAGACACTTTCCTGCGTTGTTTATTGGAGGCCACAGCCATAAGCTTTAGTTTGATTTTTGCGAATAACATGTAGTGATCACTAAATACATCTGCACCTCGATATAAGTTTACATCCAGTAGAGATCTCCTCCATTCCTGTTGATTATTACATGCATATGGTCGATCTAGTTAATTGTACGACCATCGGGGGATTTCCAGGTAAGTTTGTGAATATTCCTGATGATAAGGGCAACACCATTGACATGTGCATTTTTTCTCCCCTGAAAACAGAATTGTAAAACCGTCTCCTGTCGTCTTTCTTCCCACGCCAGTCCATCTACATTCACTAACAACAAGGATGTCTAGGTCGTATCTTTCCATCTCTTTCGTAACCTGTGCTGTCTTACTAGTTTCAAACATTGTGCAGACATTCCATGTTGCAAGTCGTATCATGTTTGTCCCAAGAAAACTCCTCCTTGAGCTCATAGCTTCCCGTATTGGGTTTTCACTAGGAGCTGTCATACTGCCCAGCTCTGTAGCTTGGCTTGAGATTACCATAAGACCCTGCGGGCTTGAGTTCATAATTGCGGTTTCCGTAACAAGATCATTTTTTTACAGGGTGGGGTTGTTAGCCCCACGTCCAACCCCCAACCTGGAGGGCCAGTGGTTTCTGTAGGGGTTTCCCTTCCCTTAGCACACAGGTTCCGGCTATTTAGAGGTGCCGGACACTCGCCTCTCGTCGCTACCACTCGGCTGCCAAAGCATTCCCAGGGGCCACGATGACGGGGACGTGTGGCATGGGACTACTATGGCAGAGCCTGAAGCTGGACGGTAGGCATTTCTCAGTATTTTCGAGGAGACTATTGGTGGCACTTTTAACCTCACTGAGACCTGTTACCATAAGTTGTCCCTAAAGACTGGAGTAAAGGTCTCATATATATTCAAGCACCCAAAGAAGGTGATCTCGGCAACTGTGATAACTGGAGGGGAATTACCCTACTTTCTCACGGCCGCTCAACACCGCCGAACTTAAAGCACTTCAAGATCGACTAACAAGAAGAGGAAACGACATATCACAAATGGACTCCCAAATAGCCATGGCCATTTCCGAGGAAGAGCTAGAAAACGAGATAGAAGATGCCTTGTCAGTTCAAGACACCATCTCCGACTACAAGATCATGATAATGGAGGCATTGAAAAACGACCAACACGATAAACTGGTGAGTTCTTTCCATGATAACAATAGTTCAACGAAACCGACAACTACGCGAATGAACGTCAATTTGCCAAAACTCAGCATTCAACCATTCAACGGTAATCAATTAGAGTGGCCCACTTTCTGGGACAGTTTTAGCGCAGCGATCGACGAACACACCGAATTGAACAACATCGAAAAAATGAATTATTTACAAAATATGCTTAAAGGAGAGGCAGCGCGCGCGATCGCCGGACTACCACTTACCAACGAAAACTATACGAAAGCAATCGAAATATTGAAAGAACGCTTCGGCGATAAACAAAATATTATCAATGCATACATGGACTCTCTGACCAGAGCTACCCCACCGAAAGACATTTTATGACTCCTACGAATCAAACATTCGTGGTCTGGAGGCCCTCGACGTAAAAACCGACACGTACGGCTGCCTTCTTATACCGATACTCTTGAAGAAACTACCAGAATCCATACGTTACGCGATATTTAGATCTGACAGTGCGGCGGATAAGTCACTTGACAAGTTACGAATCGCACTTCGACGAGAAATCGAAACAATCGAGAAGGGCCGCCTGTCAACCACGAAAAGCTACGAAACATACGACGAAGAACCACTTGTTCCGACAACGGGAACGATGCTATCCAGAACGCAGCCAAGAACGCAGAGCGAGAAACAACGCCCGAAACAAAAGAAATGCGCCTACTGTGACGGTAACCATTGGTCAGACAATCGCAGCGAATTCGTAACTGTGCAAGAACGTTACCAAGTACTACAACGACAACAACGTTGTTACAACTGCCTGGGCACAAATCATAACAAAACAAAATGTTTTTCTAAGCGGCGCTGCATGAAGTGTAAACAGAAGCATCATACTTCATTTTGCCACGGACAAACACAAAACCCGCCAAAAGATACCGCGTCTAACCCGTCGACCTCAAAGATCGAGCAAACGAAAGCAAACACACACGACGAACCGAAGGAGACTCACAAAGAGAAGAAAACCCACTCAGCAAATACCCACGTAGGAACAACACAGTTGCTAGATCTGCAACAGAATCAAATCCTAATGCACTCAGCTAGAACAACAGCAATCGGCCCAGGATTTCAATGCTCAGAGGCACATATTCTCTTTGATACAGGCTCGCAGAGGACGTTCATCACAGAAAACATGAGGAACCGACTAAACCTCAAAACTATACGCAAAGAACGCCTTGACGTAACCACATTTGGCGATATCAAAACCACCAGAAGAAACTACGACATAGTCTCACTCAATCTAGATACGGGAAAGGAAAGTTTATCATTAACGGCACTTGTAACTCCTACAATCTGCCCACCAGTGAAGATAAAAGCTTTCAAAATTCCCCCCGAACTAGAAGGTCTAAAACTAGCGGACACACCTACCGGAAACTCAGAAGCGGATATACTTATCGGAAACGACCAGTACGGTCACCTGATCACTGGCAAGATGATCAAAACGAGTAACGAAGCCATGATCGCTATCGAAAGCAAATTTGGCTGGCTTCTAGCAGGATCCACCTCTAATATACGCAACAGCAACACAATGGGATGTCACCGGATGGACACCCAGTCCGCCGAATCACAACTCGACAGCATACTCACCAAATTTTGGGAAACAAACCAAATCCGTCATGAAAACATTTCGAAAAACAATCAAATTCAACGACACTTCGGGTAGGTATAGTGTTGCATTGCCGTGGAAAGAAAACAAAAACGATCTGCCGTCCAACCTGAACCTCAGTGTAAAACGACTAACCAGTCTCCAGCGAACCTTAAACAAAAGAAACCATGCACTTATCGGCAAATACGACAAGCAACTGCAGGAGCAGCTTCAAATGGGATTTATAGAGATAGTACCGGACATGCATCACCACGAAGAAATCGTCCACTACATCCCTCACTTCCCAGTGTTTAAAGAGGATAGCGCAACAACAAAAATGAGAATAGTCTATGACGCCTCAGCAAAGCAAAACTACAATTCACCAAGCTTAAATGACTGTCTTCACACCGGAGAGAACCTAATGCAAGACCTGACAGGAATTCTTCCCCGATTCAGAGCACACAATGTGGCATTCATCGCCGATATCGAGAAGGCATTTCTCCAGATCGAACTCCACCCAAACGTTAGAGACGCCACGCGATTTCTTTGTCTTAAAGACATCAACAAACCAGCCACCGATACAGATAACTTACGAGCATATAGGTTCCAACGCGTCCTATTTGGAGCGACTTCGTCACCCTTTCTTTTAATTGCAACATTCCAGTATCACTTAATGAAAGCAAATACATGGATAGCTACTGACCTCATCAACTCAATGTACATGGATAACGTGGTGACGGGGGCTGACAGCCAGGAAAAGGCCATGGAATACTATACATTATCACGAAAATATTTGAAGGACGCTGTAATGAATCTGAGAGAATGGAATTCGAACTCACCAAACCTTAACATCAGAGCAAAAGAAGACAAATGCGCAGCTAAAAATCCGCAAACCAAAGTACTAGGTCTAAAGTGGGATGCGACACTGGACACGCTATCACTCTCACTCGATAAGATGATAAACGACATTTCACAAGCTACTCAACAAAAGATGAGCAAAAGGTCTGTCCTAAGCATCGCCTCAAAAGTATTCGACCCTCTCGGATTTGTTGAACCTATCACTGTTAAAGCAAAGATCATGATACAAGACATATGGAAACAAAATATGACTTGGGACCAAGAAATAAGGAATGACTTAAAAGAACAGTGGATTAAATGGCTCGACGACATTAAAAACCTGTCCATGTTCAAAATACCAAGACCATATTTCAGTGACAACATCACCAGCAAACAACTTCATATATTATGTGATAGCAGTCAACGAACCTACGGTGCGGTTGCATACCTCCGAGGAACATCGGGAAACATGACGCAAACAAGCTTCGTAATCGCCAAAACAAGAGTTGCACCCGTTAAGACGCAAACACTTCCACGATTGGAACTACTAGCAGCACTGTTAGGAGCCAACCTAGTGACGTACATCACGAAAACTTTACAACTCGGAAAGGAATGCGAAATCGTCTACTGGAGCGACTCACAAATTGTGCTATTGTGGCTTTCATCCAACAAAAGACTGCAACCATTCGTACACACGCGAATACGCAAGATAACGCAAATAACAGGGACACATAAATGGATGTTCTGTCCCACATCCTCAAATCCTGCAGACCTAATAACACGAGAAATAAGCACAACGATGTTCTATCAGAATAGAGCATTATGGTTTGAAGGTCCATTGTGGCTAAAAGCACCGAATGACCAGTGGCCACAAGTTCAGGCAAAGGAACCTATCACAGACATAATCGACAGTCCACAAATGCATATAATAGTCAAATCAGATAGCCCTAACATACTTGACTCAATAGACTTAGAGAGGTACAGCACCTTAAACAGAGCGATCCGAGTAACGGCCACACTCCTTCACTACACAGATATATGGCGAAAAAGGAACACAAAGTTTACTATTACAACTGAAATAATGCAGGATGCTCGACTTGCATTACTAAAAGGAACCCAAAGAAAATACTATGAACGCGAAATCACTTGCTTAAAGGCGAAAACTAAGTCAAAACAACCGGCTATCATGCAACAACTAGGACTGTTCCTCGATGACCAAGAAGTACTTCGCTGTCGTGGTAGACTACACTCTGCAGACCTTCACTATGACACAAAATTCCCAATTTTGTTACCTAAAAATAGCACATTCACTTCATTGGTCATCCAACATACACATACAATGCTCAAACAGTGTGGAGTTCAGGACACATTAACTCAAATAAGACAACAATTCTGGATACCCCAAGGTCGACAACTTGTTAAAAGGGTCATATCGAAGTGCGTTATATGTAGAAAACATGAAGGACCACACCTTCATTCCGTTCCAACACCACCATTACCCAAAGAACGGATCTCACAGTCACAGCCCTTCCAACACACAGGCATCGACTTCGCAGGACCTATGTACGTCCGTAACAAGAATACTACATCGAGCAAGGTCTATGTATGCCTATTCACCTGTACTGCCATAAGGGCAACACATCTTGAACTGGTTGAAGACCAAACAACTGAAGCCTTTCTAAGAGCATTCAGACGATTGATAGGCAGAAGAGGCGTTCCGGAGACAATCATCTCTGAC
>NC_090870.1:65525287-65537787 GCF_036669935.1 Montipora foliosa
TATCGTACAGAAGAGGTAAATCTCGTTCAGATAGGCTAGTTAAAGCAAAGCTATGAAGGCTACATTCACTTACAGTTAAATCATGCAGAGAGTCCGTATAGACCTGTCACTTACTGAAGGCTACATTCATCTACAGTGAAATCACACAGGGAGTCCGTGCAGGCCTGTCACTAATCTTTATCCATCGAGGAGCACGTGCGCTGTTACCTGCTGTGAGTATCTTTGTGCAGCATAGAGCCTTTTGCGCGTATTTTCTTATGATCGAGAGGGTAGTGGAACTCCGTAGATTTCTCTGGTGGACACAGTAGACCAATTAACTTAGCCTGCAATGGCGTCGAAAGTCATGTAACGCGAATGGCGTTTTACTGGATCCTTAAACAAGTCAGTTGGATAAACTACGCAGGCGGTGAAAACCAATACCTGGAATCTCAAAAGCGACGAGTAATGGACTTCGACAACAATCTGTCCCCCGTCGAGCAGAAATCAAAGTGAGCTGCATTTCTAAAATAATATTTACCAAGTGTGCTGTTATGTAGAACACTGAAACCAAATGGAAAATTCTCTGGTAACTTATGGGTTCAACAAAGACAGAACGAATCGAACACCTTAAGTGGATCTGTGATCAACTCTGCACAGTCTTCAGGTAATGTGACAGCCAAGAATTATTTGAAAGAAAGCTTGTCGTCTATTTTGTGCTTCATTATTCAAGGAAACGGTTCTTCATGGAAACGACTTGATCCTGAAATTTTAGTTTGTTGTAATATTGCGCATATTTGACACGATTAAGTTTTTTCTCTTCACGCACGCAATAATAGCAAATATGATGAAATGGTATATGAAATGAATCATATATGAACTGCGGATATGAAATCAAATGAAGCTAGCTTCATTTGATTCATTTGATTTCATTTGATTGATTGATCATAGCTTCATTTGATTTCATATCCGCAGTTCATATATGATTCATTTCATATACCATTTCATCATTGATTCATTCCTCACGGGACCATTAGAACCCACAAATGACCAGCTCCCAACGTCAGTGGCTTCATAGCTCAGTTGGTTAGAGCGTCGCACCGGAATCGCGAGGTCACGGGATCAAACCCCGTTGAAGTCCTGAATTTTTCAGGCTTCTCTACGCAATTGCAAAAATTGCTCTCATAACTGCGAAGATCATAGCTTCATTTAACAGCAAATATGTTGTTTGTTTCAAAAAATTGTTCGCTGGAAAAGGTCAATGGCCTTTATGAATTCATCATGTTTTATTATATGTGTGCTGGATAGTTTTTATGGCAAAAGTAAAGCACTTTCTTGTTATTCAAGGAAAATGTTCTTCAGGAAAGGGTTTGAACCTGAAGTACATGGTAATTTGACACGATTGAGTTTCTTGTCTTCACGCACGCAATGAAATAGGAAGAGGTTTTCGTCTCTAATAGCAAATATATTGTTTGTTTCAAAAAATTGTTCGCTGGAAAGGTGTCCTTTATGAATTCATCATGTTTTATAATATGCGAGCTTAACTGGATAGTTTTTATGGCAACAGTAAAGCATTTTCGTGTCAAAATGAGGTTAGCGTTTTTGTGTTTATGCTAACTTAATTATATATAAATATACATTTTGCCTCGTGAGTTTGTTATTCTCGTTAACCAGCGGGATCGGCTATTCATCGAGTTACGAGTTGAGTTGAGTTTGAGTTAAGATTGAGTTAAGATTGAGTTACAGTTTTTGGCGTTTTTCGGAATTAAAAGTAGTAAATATTCAGTACAAGTCACTTCGAAAACTGTTTTCTTCGCGTTGAAAGATATATTTGCATAAAATTTTGCAAAATGGCATGGCTTTCCAATGATCAAAACAATCTTATAATTATTACACCTTTCACGGCATCATTCTCGTTGCTACTGTTAAGTCTATCGACGTCAAAACGATGCCTTAGAGAGATACATGGGCTGTATTGTTAAGCCAGTTAAAGCCGGCCCGGCGGCTACGATGAACCGTATTTGTCGTCCGGCATCATGGTCGATCAACACGCCGTAAACGAGAGGGAAACATTTGACGAAGTGAGCCCGCATTACGTTTTTTGCTCATAACCGCTGAAATTTCAAAAAATCAATACGTCAACACAACCACTGTTACGTTTGCTACTCACCGAAAT
Source organism: Montipora foliosa (assembly GCF_036669935.1). Taxonomy (NCBI): domain Eukaryota; kingdom Metazoa; phylum Cnidaria; class Anthozoa; order Scleractinia; family Acroporidae; genus Montipora; species Montipora foliosa. The sequence continues at coordinate 65,527,440 of NC_090870.1, forward strand.
TTTGTAATGTTGGCAGTTAAACGAGCCGAGCATTTAAATAAATGAAAATGTTTGACCTAGTCACACATGTCGGAAAACCATTTCACTGCAAAGTTGAAAGACACAAGATGCTGAAAGTAATGCTTGATTGTTTCGCCTGGCCTTGATGGTATTACATTTTTCTTTTAAGTGCTATTAAGTGGTAACTTAAACTGTAAGTTATGAAATTAACTGCACGTTAATCCCTACTTCGGTCCGCTATGACGTCTAGTTGCCTAGCTACAATCCCAGCCAAAAAGACGGTGACACCAACCCAAAATACAACCCCTTCCCCCTTTTCAATGTTGATCGCGCTATGACTTTGGGCATTCGTGAAAAAAGTCAATAGTTTTTTTTTCCCTACAACCTCGAATAGGGGGGAAGGGGTGAACTTATGTGTGGCATCAAGTGTCCCAGAAATTTATGACCGAGATTGGGTTGGGTCTAAAACAAAGGTCACTTTCAGTTTGACGGGTCACTCGTACTTGCAGGTCATTGTTTTACCTTTTCGAAAGTAACCCCAAACTCTCAATTTGCCTAACCCTAGGCCTAAAAGCCAAGTTTAGGTCTATGGTTACCCAAATCAAGTAGGGTTTTGGGTTACTTTCGAAAAGGTAAAATAATGACCTGCCACGAGTAACCCGTCAAAAGTGACCCGTGTTTTAGACCTGCAGCCCGGATTGTGTCACGGTGCCCGGTTCACGAGTTACTTTGTGACTAGAAAGGTGACGGGTGCGATTTGCATTGTTTTTCGAAATCTATACTGGCCCCTTTTTAAAATATGAATTGTTACTAAGCAGTGAAAACACTATGAAAAGAAGTTTGTTTGGCTCACCTTTTGTTTCCCATTTCTACATAGTAAGACTTGGGATCTTTGCGCAGTCCAGGTTCTGGTTCTCACACAATGGAATGTTGATAGTTAACCACAGAGTCGTTGGCAAGCGTTCGAAGTGGTGATTTTTAATTGTTAATTAAAAATTGTCTGTCTGGATCCCTACTCAACCGGTTAAAAAAAGGTCTACAAACAAGTTTTGAAATCAGAGTATTGAAATTGAAGGTATGTCTATGATCTGACCAAATCACGATAAACATTTCTTTCTGTCTACACTTCTACCATCCTAAAACTTGCACCGCTTTAAATCATGTTGCATAAAGCAGTTTACAGTTATTTCTCATTGTTTATTTATTTACTTGTTAATTAATTTTGGTTTTTCGTGCACGGTTTCTTTCGTTTTTGCAAGAACATAAATGAGAACTGACAAAGGCACTTCTGTTCAAAGGCTAGGATCAGTAAGGGAAAAAACGCGTTCCAGGTTCCGGATTCCATATTTTACATAAACACTCCTGCAGCTCACTAGTTCCGATAACGTTTAGCCGATCATGAAAACCAACGCTGCTGGACGACAAACGGTACGTTTCATCGTTTAGCCACCAGGGCTATAAGCTGGCTTAACAGTAAATCCCATCCTTAGCCTTACAAGAAGACATCTTTTCTGCGTCGATAGACTTGACCGCTAAAGAACAATCGCGCGCCGGTGGATCAATTTGTTATGCAGGAGATCGTGAGTTCGACTCCGGCCGGATCCCCAACACTCAGGGTCTTAAAATAATTGAGGAGAAAGCGCTGCCTTTGTAATAACATCCGCAAATGGTTAGACTTTCAAGTCTTCGCGAATAAGGACTATAAATCGCAGGTCCCGTCTCACAACCTTCAACGTTCATAAACTGTGGGATATTAAAGATCGCTCTCACTAGTCGCGAAAAGAGTATGGTGTTGTGGTCTGGTCTTTTCATCAGCCGTGTGGTCGACTTGGAATAATCTTCTGAAGGAACAACTGATCGATGAGACCACATAACAGCAAAACAGACAGTAGTCAAATCGAAGGAGTCCAAGTGCTGAAACTGGTAAAGTGTTAAACAAGAATACTGCCGTGCATGAAATTTCAAGATTGTTTTGATCAGTTTATAACCATTTCGCAAATATACACCTGTGCACTTCACGAAAACGGTGTTTGATGGTCTTCTCAGTGACTTCTACTTAATATTTATTAGAGTTAAGTGCCAAAAATGCCAAAAACCGTAACTCAATATTAACTCAATCTTAACTCAAACTCAACTCAAACTCAACTCAAACTCAACTCAACTCGTAACTCGATCAATAGTCTATCTCTTAACCAGCAATGGAAAGTCATTGCAACGCGAATGGCGTTTTAGTGCATCTTATGTTGTTTGTTTCAATAAAATGTTTCGCTGGAAAAGGATTCTGTGATATTTTCTGCCTTTGTGAATTATAATATCATGTTGTGTATTGAATTTTCGAGCTTAAGGTTGAAACGTGATACGGGAGGATATTTTTAGTATAACTCTGTAAGCAGGAAAGGTTTCATGGAAATAAACAGGTCTGTTGGAAGCGTGCTTGAGTTTCAACAAACTGGGCCCCAAAATCAGCAAAAAATTGTGACGCCGGTGAATAATAAAGTAGCTGCTATTTCCAAAATGATGGAATTACCTGGTGATAAATAACCTCGTCTTGGAGAGTAAATTTTTGACTTTGCAGAAACAATGGTGGGCGATTGTGATCTTTGTTTTGAATTCTCTCGTTTATTGTCAAACTTTATAACTTATAACACTTGACAGAAAAAGAAACTTACGAAACCCCGATATCTTGCCATCATTTGACACAGATGCTTCACTGTTTGGCAAGTAAACATGCCGCGGTAACTTACTAGTAATCACGGCGCCCGCTGAATTCCGGCGATGTCACTTTCGATTTTGCGATTTATTTGTGCAGCCAAAACGTAATATAACAAAATTGAACGTAGCAAAAATCTCCCAAAATGTTTGTCGCTGATCGTAACTGTTTATATTCTATATTCACGGTTCAAAATTAATGTTGTTTTCATGTCGTAAATATGTTATTCTCGAGCGACCGTCCTGGAAACTTCCTTCTGCTCTTTCTGAAAACTGTGTATCAATATTTATTTACTTTTGCATCAATATTTGTTTTTGCATAAAGCAAGCTAACAAAATCAGTACCTTGCTAAGTTCGCATTTGTTAGCGTTAACAGTATTTTCGGTCCAATGCTTCTGTTTTACGAAGGCGTACATGTTTTTGGTCACCCATCCAGACACTAATCCCGCCGGAGAGGGATTACCTTTAGTAAACTTTAGTATTACAAAGCTGTCAGATGCTCAGAGGGCACGCTTATCAACATGTCAGCCCAGAAGCCAATGTTTCTCACTTCCCGTTTATTTTCTTCAATCTTTCTGGGTTCAGTTATTTGCTAGTAACCACATGTCTTTTCAGGCTACTTACCCAAGGCTTCTACCATGGCACTACAATGATAGACAATACCAAAACAATATCGTGCACTGTTAGAGCTACATATTACGCAAGGACAGATTTTTTTCGTCGTACGAACGTGTGAGAACCTGTGAGCCAAGGGCCTCTGCTGGTATGACTTCTGGGTGACCCCTTAAATGGTCTTAATGACCCCCCAACTTGCAAAAATTGTCTGGAACGGTGCACGTACCACGGGCAACCCAGTGTACCCTCAGGGAGGGTCTAGTTTATGACCATTTCTGGCAGCCCGTGTGTGGGTTCAAGGTCGTTGAATAAATAACAGATTACGTCAGCTTTTGTCGGTATATGACGGTGACAGACAACGCTTTTAATTTGTTTTCGAATCGATATCAAAGACAATTGACAGACATATGAAAACGTTGCCATCTGGAAATTTGAAGAATTTTTGTGCTGACGTGTATCCGCATTTGTGTGCCCGTGCACTGAAGACAAAGAGGTACATAAACAACCGGAAATTATTTCACGCAAAACAAGTTCTTTCACGGATCACGTCTAATTCAACTCTCCGTTCATAGCTCACGTTGAAGTCAAAAATTGCGTTCACGCGCACGTGAAAAGATATTTTAACTGTGAATCACGAATCACGAATTAATAAAAGCTTAAATCACGTTTCACGGGAAAAAAATAGCCCCAATCACGCTTCACGCAAAAAGTATAGGGGACCCTCTGATTACTGATGCGTCATTTTCTGAATTCGAACTTTTATCGTCAAATGATGTACAGGTAATTATTTTGTCATCTGCAAAGAAGTCCTGTCTACTTGACCCGATTCCAACTACATTACTTGTTGAACATCTTAATAAACTTCTACCTTCGATTACGAGAATGATCAATCTATCGCTGAGTACTGGTCACTTCCCTGACTCTTGGAAACTTGCGATAGTGCGACCACTCCTCAAGGAAGCTGGTCTTGAGCCTGTTCCTAAGAACTACAGACCAGGGAACAGCTTACAGTACACTTCAAAGCTGGTTGAGACTGATGTTGCCAAGCAGCTGCATAAGCATTTGTCTTTGAATAACACCTGCTTCCAGTGTATCAATCGGCGTACCGCCATCACCACAGCACTGAAACCGCTCTGCTTAAGGTTGTAAACGATATTCTACTTAATATGGATAAACAACGGGTGACTTTACTTCTTCTACTCGACTTGAGTGCTGCTTTTGACACTGTGGATCATGGTACGCTGCTACGGCGATTGAAAAACTCCTTTGGTATCCAAGGCAAGGTCCTCTCATGGTTCCAATCTTATCTGTCTGGTCGTTCTCAGTGCATTTCGGTACACAGTGCACTCTCAAGAAGATTCAATTTGGATTGTGGTGTTCCGCAGGGTTCTTCTCTGGGTCCTCTTTTATTCACACTCTACACCAGTAGATTGTTTCAGATTGTTCAGGCGCATCTGCCTGAAGTTCATTGTTTTGCAGACGATACTCAATTATATATTTCCTTATATCCCAATGACGCTATTAATGAGCTTTCTGCCTTAAATGCTATGAAGTCCTGTGTTGATGATATTCGTTCGTGGATGTTAACCGACAGTCTTAAGCTCAATGATGACAAGTCTGAATTTTTGGTTATAGGAACACCTCAGCAGTTGGCTAAAGTTAACACTCATTGCATACGAGTGGGTGATTTCAACATCTCAGCAGTCTCCTCTGCTAGAAACCTCGGCTCTTGGTTAAACACAAAACTGTCAATGGCTACCCTCATCACGAAATTGTCTGGCTCTTGTTTTTATTATCTCTATTATATTCGGCGTTTAGGGAAATACCTCTCTAGGCGGTGCGCTGAGACTCTTATGCATGTATTTGTGTCAGCTAGGATTGACTATTGTAACAGTATTTTGTATGGTATTCCTGACTATCATTTGAGCAAGCTACAAAGAATACAGAATGCTGCTGCCAGACTGGTTTGCCAACAGAGTAGATATTGCCTTATCACACCCCTACTTTTTAATTTGCATTGGCTACCAGTTAAATTCCGAATTGTTTTTAAAATTCTTTTAATTACCTTCAAGGCTCTTAAAGGTTTAGCACTTACATATGTAGCCTCGTTAATTTCCATTAAGTCACCTCTACGGTATAAGCTAAGGAGCTCTCGTGACAGTCTCCTCCTTAGTTGCCCTAAAAAGTTGTCTAAAGTTACTCTTGGTGATCGCTCTTTTACATATTAGTAATACATATTACTTTGGAACGCTCTTTCTCTAGACTTTAGGTCTGAAATCTTTTTTCGGGTCAACGGTTCAATAATTTGCAGCGGGCTGCACTTTTGACGTCATTTTGACGTCATCGATTCAATAATCTGCAGCGGGCTGCACTTCTTTCGTCAATTTGGTGAACAGCAGCTTTTTAAATGGTGAATGGTTATGGTGAATTATGCGTGTGGTTTTTAACCTATCAGAAACGGGGAAAGATTTTGAATGAATAATAATATAATTTAATGTGAGGTGTCCCACGTCTTCCTCATAAACTCAAATTTTGGTCAATTTACGTTGTTGTTAGCGCGAGAGCGGCATGGAAATGTACACAAATGTAAAACACGTTCAGAGCTTTTGCTTTTGCTCATTAGAGATGTTGCCGTCGTCGTCGTCGTCGTCGTCCTCCTTTGCTTAAGCTCCCGATAGGCAATTTTCGAATTATCAAATATTTAGCTTGATAGTGAGGACAAAAACAATAGAAACACGTTGAATGAATGTGAAAAATATTTGCATATCATCCACTTTGTTGTCTTTGTCCTCTAAACCCCTCTTTCAAGCTGAGTTTTAATACATCGAAAAAGGACTATTATCTACACCAAGCTACTCTAAAATTCGAGGGTAAATAAAGATATGATGATGATAAGCACCACAGTCTCTTTAGCGACTAACTATAATCCTTCCTTCATAATTGCTGGATCGGAGTTCCTTCCTTCGCTCAAAATGATCATTCTCTCAACAAGCACGCAGCCACATAGAATTGTGACCTTTGAAGGATCGTTTTACAAGCAAGTGGTAAGAAGAACAAAAAACTTTTAAAAATATTCTTAATTGCTTTTATTATGATTCTGTAAGATAGCCATAAGTTTCGAGAATATCAGGAGCTTCTACTTTCACTACTATTCTCAGTAATCCGGTGAATCCAAGTTGGTTCAATGCTTAGCACTTGTGTTGAGGGTAGTCGAAGTTGTCTTCATTGTACTCTGCCTGAGCAAAACACCTCACCGCTGCCCCATCGCATTCACAGATAGCACGGTCACAAGTTCCCTCTGGGTCCGCTGAAAGATATTAAATAGTACCAATTAGGAGGAGCTTTTCAAACTGGTAATTCCTTTGTAAATAGACCATTTTACATATACGGCGTCCATTCTGCTAATTTTCCCCCTTAGAATACCATAATAGCTATTTGAAACAATGGATTTCAAAATGGCCACCGTATCCGTAAAATGGTCTGTGGCTTTGCAAAGGGAAGTTGTTCTGTGAATTTGCACGCGGCGGTCAAAAATGAATACAAGTATAAGTGTGGGTTTCCCTGTGCGGAGTGCTGACTTGACGGTAAACACATAAGGTATTCCTTTGGGGCAGAGTGTCTAGCCATGAAAGATTGAAACTCTTATTCATTTATTCCCAAGAACATATACCACACTGGTGCATACAGTATATTTACGCACAAAGTAATATAAATATCATTATTCTGCGGAATCTCCGCTTCTAGCCCCAACCGCACAATGATCACGTTTTGACTGGGACAAGATTCTAAAAAAAAATACGAAAAGAGCAGTAAACCATCGTTACGCGAAGCCCTTCTCGTACGTGTACACAATAATTGATATGATCGTCGTGAAACCACTACACTATACTTACCGCAGCCAGTGCAAGTGTTGTTCCTTTTGTAAAAGTTCGCATATGTAGCGTATTTAGAAGAGCACAACTCCGCCTTGTCCACAGCCCCGTAGCACTCATCGTGAGTTTTGCAGCAACTGAAAAATATAGACAAGCAACAGTCGAGGAAAGAGCACTTTGAAAATGGCACACTGCCACTTTTGTTGCCTAGAGTTGTGACTTTACAATATGGCCCGGGATGTTTGCTGGCATCCTTTTTTTTCTCTTGGACTTTAAATGCAAAATTTCTTTGCCTGCAAACTCATCGCGAAATAACCAAATTTGTATAGGTAATCACTTGATTTCCAAATTACACGATAAAACTAATGTGATAACTTATTAATGATATGACAAAATTTCGAGATGTCATTCATTTGTCGTAAATAGAGACTTAATAGGGAGCTTATTCAAGGACGACGACGACGGCTACGAGAACGTCACAAAACAATAGTTCTAACGAGAAAAAACAAAAGCTCTACGCGCCCTGCAGGTGCGTTTTGCATTTTGGTACATTTCGTTGACGTTCTCTTCCTGACAACACAGGGAGCTTAGGAAACGGCGACGCCGACGACAACGACGACGCTACAAACTGAATAGCTTTAGTGAGAAAAAAACACATGGCTCTGCACACTCTGCACATGCGTTTTACATTTTGCCATTGTTTTTGCTCACTAAACCTATTGTTTTGTAGCGTCGTCGTTGCCGTCGGCGTCGTCGTTTCGTAAGCTCCCTATTTTAGTGAACAAAAACAATGGCTATGCACGCTCTGCACGTTTTACATTTGTACATTTCTTTGCCGTCATCTCCTAAGTGATGACGTGAAATGACCAAATTCAAGGTTCTGTGGAGGACGTTAGCACATGACGATGAATTTTCAGTTCTCTCTCTACGCTTCCAACCTAGTCATACCAGTTTAATTCCTCGACAGTTACTACACATTTTTAACGCGAAACGACATGAAATAGTTTCGTAGTGGTATGAATAACGCGAACTTGTATTTTTAAATGAAGTCCTCGTAGCCGTCGTCATCCTCGTTTCGTAAGCTCCCTATTGACGTGAATTGACCAAAGAGTATGTTATGTAGAGGACGTGAGAACCTGACGGAACATTTTAATTATTTTCCCAAAAAACCACACCGTTAATGCCAATTTATTCCTGTAATGTTAATACACACTTTCCATTCCGAACGACTTGGGGTTATAACGAAATTTATTACAATAACAGGAAATAATATTTTTAGACTACGTTCTCCTTGGCGACGTCGTCCTTGCGTAAGCTCCCTATTAGGGAGCTTTAGCAATGACGACGGCAACGGCAACGAGAACGTCATCTCAAAACATAATGTAATCACATACTATTCCAAGCTTTTTAACATGACAATGGTTTAATCACTTCGAAACGATATGAGTCAAGCTTAATTTAGAGGAGAAAATGAAAATTGGCCTCACAAGTGCTGACGTCCTTCAAAACGTACCAGAAATCATAACTACAATACAAGTTCAAGCGGCGAACTTAATTTAGAGGATTCAAAATTCGTTAAAATTATTCGCGAATGGAATGACCTGCCTGCCAATGTGTGTTGAGGTAGAAATTTGAGACGTTTTAAAATAGCTCTTAAACCTACAAATTTCTTAGCTATTATAAACATATATTTTTGATTTTTTTGGAAGTTTATTTACATAGGGTTAACCAAAACTTCTTTTTAGGGTATTACTTGTATTTATTTGTTTATGATACCTTAAATAAAGTATGTATGTATGTATGTATAAACGTTTGGCTAACGTTGTTGTTTTTGCTGACGACGGCAACCAAATGGACAAAAATGAAAAACGCACAGCGTGCAAAGCTATTGTTTTTGCCTACTAAATATGCAAATTTGTGACGTTCTCGTTGCCGTCGCCGTTGCCGTTGCTAAAGCTCCCTAATTACATCTACGACAGCGACGTCGTCAACGTCACCTCGAAATATATCTTTGCACCACCGAAAGTTTCTCGCGGTTAAGCCATCTCGTTCGCGTCGGACAATGTGGGCGAAGTATCCTTAAAATAACTTGGTACGAACGGTTTCAGAGTAAACATAGATACTGAAAGACTCACGTTTGTACGCTCTCGTTGTCGTCAAAACTTCAAAACAGTCTCAAATTTGGTGATTTCGCGTCGTTTTTGTGCAGAGAACCGCACGAATATGTGTTAAAATGGGTGCCGCACGTCCAGCACGATTATTTTTCCTCTTATAAGGAGGCTCGAAATATTTTCTCATTCTTTTTCAAACAAATAAACATATTCTGTCGTTAGATATAGTTAGGGTAATCATATCAAGACGAAGTTTAAGTATCCATTATAGAATTCTCATATCAGTTACCGTTACCATGGCAACAATATAAGGCATTTCTAAAATCAACACATGTTGTCTTTTGTGAAAAAAAAAAAAAAAAAAAAAACGGACGGTGAATCTTTCCGTACAACGTTACCAGATAATGTTAGAAAGAAACTCTAAAATATTCAAAATTCAACGAAATCACTTTTTTTGAAATATGTCTCTATTTTTTTTTTCACCCACAGAATGTTTTTAAATTTCAAAACAAACATTTTGAAGTATTACAAGCTAACATGCAAAAATAAAAATTACCGTCCGGAAGCAGAGGAGTGAAGTTGTATAATCAGGAAAAATGAGGGGGTGCAAGATCAGCATTTACGCATGCGTCACCTGCTCATTCGAGTCCGAGGGCGCGTGGAACTACAATCCAACACAAACGGATTTAGGTGACCATTAAAGCGTTTGTGTAAAATTTTCGTAGTTTTTGTGAATAGAACATGAATGTTTATATTCCATCTATATCAGAATTAGAAGAAAGGTGAGCTAAATCAGTGGTATTTCTTGTCGGTGACCCATTTGAATCATGAGCTGACGCGAGCAGCTGAAGTATTGCATGTGTGGCTTACGCGCGCGCGTTCAGCTAAAATCTCTTTCGAGCCTCCTTAACCAATGATATTGCTGTTTCGGGGCGTTCTTTTTTTTAAAGACCGCGTCGTAGATCTTAAAGTCCCAATTAAGCAGAAGAAACTCTACGTCTACCTACATGTCGGTCTCGTCAACAGGCTCCCCTCCTCCT
>NC_090870.1:65542787-65560287 GCF_036669935.1 Montipora foliosa
GCCGATGTTTCCTGATGATGTAATTTATGTTTGGCAGATTGGGATTGTAAACTGTCACAAATGGGAAAAGCCTCTTGGAGGTCCTTGCTTTCTGTTTGAGTAAATCCTTTCTAGGGATAATTGAAACTTCAGAAAATTGATCATTAACTAGATTTGCCGGGTAACCTTGGTTTACCAGATAGTTCTTATATTCTACGCATTTTCTAGTGAAAAATTCATCTTCTGAACAGTTTCTCCTCAGTCTAAGAGCAACTCCAAAGGGAATTGCTTTAAATACATGTTTAGGGTGGGAACTGGAGGGGGGGAGATATAAATGGCTATCTGTAGGTTTAGAGTACACATCAGTTTTTATAAAACCATCAACTAAGTACAGAGTAACGTCTAAGACGTTGAGGCGACTTTCTGAAAAAACTAATTCAAATTTGATGGTAGGATATAGAGAATTGACGTATTGGGTAAATTTCTCTAGGGCAGGGAGGCCTTGCTGCCAGAGATCAAAAATGTCATCTCGGTATCTCCACCATAGTGCAGGTTTTATGGGACCGCAAAATTTTGCTTTGCGATCGAGTTCCCCCATTGCAAGATCTGCGTAGCTGCATGCATTCTTAGGCCCCATGGCAGTACCATGGATCTGCAGGAAAAAGTTATCTTTAAAAACTGAATGGTTACATTCCAAACAAATTTTGACCGCTTCCAAAATACAATTCGTAGATGGCATTTTACATTCTCTGCCATTAAGGGCATTTTTAACTGCAGTGAGGCCCAAAGTATTGTCAATATTAGGGAACATAGATACTACGTCCCAAGAGACTAACAAAGTACCTCCAGGAAAGGGACCGTCATTATTAATTTGTTCAATTCTATTAAGTAGATCAGTGGTGTCCTTAATGAAAGATGGTAATTTACGAGCGAGTGGTTGTAAATAAAATTCAGTGAAAGCTGACAAATTCTCAATTGGTGTACCACAACAGGAAGTAATAAGTCGTAATGGGTTACCCTCTTTATGCTACTCCCGGCTTAGCCTTTTAGTTGTTCACCCAATCTGCTATTTTGAGAGAAATCTCGCCCTTTTGTAACCACTTAGAACACCACTTTTCCACTAAATAAACATGTTTCGCAGTTGGGTCTGAATGCAATGGTTTATAATGAAGATCATTTTGTAATTGTCCTAATACTTTCTCCTCATAATCGACAGAATTTAAAAGAACAAATCTGGAACCTTTATCTTGGATTCTAATGACTGTAGTGGAATTCTTAAGTTTTTTAAGTGCAATACGTTCCCTAGATGACAAGTTATCCTTGGCTGTTCTAATATTATATATATATATATATATGCCGGTGGCAGGCGTTACCATAAAATAAGAAGACTTCGAAGGAAAGGATACCGCTTCCGTAGACGACGCAAAGAATTAAGAGCAGCTTCGGACACTATAGCCCAGCACCTCAACCCCATCAATCTTTCGGATGCAAACATCAATGAACACCAAATAACTGTGTTAAGAAGAGGACCCTCCTTCTGTCCAACACCGAAGGATGTGAACTGGCAGCAAGTCCACGACGATTTAGAAGCGTTCGAAGCCCGCCTACGTACAGCAGTATTCTTCCTTGAAAAATCGGATGAATCGTAAGAATGCCCTGAGATGCCACGCCATCTTCTACAAGTACCAGGTAAAAAAATCTGGAGACCTCCTGTATCGAAATACCCAGAACTCGAACTTTTCCTTTCCAATATTAGAAAAGATCTCTTAAATCCAAATAACATTAGAACAGCTAAGGATAACTTGTCATCTAGGGAACGTGTTGCACTTAAAAAACTTAACAATTCCACTACAGTCATTAGAATCCAAGATAAAGGTTCCAGATTTGTTCTTTTAAATTCTGTCGATTATGAGGAGAAAGTATTAGGACAATTACAAAATGATCTTCATTATAACCATTGCATTCAGACCCAACTGCGAAACATGTTTATTTAGTGGAAAAGTGGTGTTCTAAGTGGTTACAAAAGGGCGAGATTTCTCTTAAAATAGCAGATTGGGTGAACAACAAAAAGGCTAAGCCGGGAGTAGCATTCGGTAATGTTAAAACCCATAAAGAGGGTAACCCATTACGACTTATTACTTCCTGTTGTGGTACACCAATTGAGAATTTGTCAGCTTTCACTGAATTTTATTTACAACCACTCGCTCGTAAATTACCATCTTTCATTAAGGACACCACTGATCTACTTAATAGAATTGAACAAATTAATAATGACGGCCCCTTTCCTGGAGGTACTTTGTTAGTCTCTTGGGACGTAGTATCTATGTTCCCTAATATTGACAATACTTTGGGCCTCACTGCAGTTAAAAATGCCCTTAATGGCAGAGAATGTAAAATGCCATCTACGAATTGTATTTTGGAAGCGGTCTAAATTTGTTTGGAATGTAACCATTCAGTTTTTAAAGATAACTTTTTCCTGCAGATCCATGGTACTGCCAAGGGGCCTAAGAATGCATGCAGCTACGCAGATCTTGCAATGAGGGAACTCAATCGCAAAGCAAAATTTTGCGGTCCCATAAAACCTGCACTATGGTGGAGATACCGAGATGACATTTTTGATCTCTGGCAGCAAGGCCTCCCTGCCCTAGAGAAATTTACCCAATACATCAATTCTCTATATCCTACCATCAAATTTGAATTAGTTTTTTCAGAAAGTCGCCTCAACGTCTTAGACGTTACTCTGTACTTAGTTGATGGTTTTATAAAAACTGATGTGTACTCTAAACCTACAGATAGCCATTTATATCTCCCCCCCTCCAGTTCCCACCCTAAACATGTATTTAAAGCAATTCCCTTTGGAGTTGCTCTTAGACTGAGGAGAAACTGTTCAGAAGATGAATTTTTCACTAGAAAATGCGTAGAATATAAGAACTATCTGGTAAACCAAGGTTACCCGGCAAATCTAGTTAATGATCAATTTTCTGAAGTTTCAATTATCCCTAGAAAGGATTTACTCAAACAGAAAGCAAGGACCTCCAAGAGGCTTTTCCCATTTGTGACAGTTTACAATCCCAATCTGCCAAACATAAATTACATCATCAGGAAACATCGGCATCTTTTGGAATCTAATACGAAATTAAAAGAGCTGTTTCCCAAAAATTCAATCATTCCAGCTTATCGCAGATCTAAAAATCTGAAAGCAATTTTAGCACCTTCTAAATACCAAACAAGAAATATTCATACCACCAATCCCCTTGAAGTAGGTTGCTATAAGTGCGACAAAGGTAGATGCGATCTTTGTAAAAATTATTTTGTCGAATCGAGAAATTTTTGTAGTTTTAGAACAGGTAAATCTTACATCGTTAGACCCAATTTGACATGTAGTTCCAAAAATGTCATCTACTTGGTTTCGTGCAAAAAATGTGAGCTTCAGTATATTGGCTCTACTACCACCGAATTCAAAGTGAGATTTAGAAATCACAAGTCATGTATGATTACAAATAAGAAATCTTGTGAAGTGGCAGTTCACTTTAATAGCACTTCACATTCACTGCAGGATTTCTCTTTTCAATGTATAGACCAAATTAACGACACAAACAGGCAGGATGATATTGACAGACTTCTCATCACAAAGGAAGCCTATTGGAGTGCCCAACTCTTCACCTTGGCACCTCACGGCCTTAACAAAAGGCAAGAATTTCATTCTAAAAACAGAATACACTTCAATTCTACATAATTCATAGATGCACGCTTTTTGATAAGAAATTTTATTTTTCAAATATTTCAACCGTTCAAGGGCTTTTATTGGGAATTCGTTGTTTGACCGTAAATTGAACAGTTTGGCTCAAAGGCCCCAATCTGGGAATTTGTTATGATTGTTGTGCATTGTTAGTGGATTCAGGTTTAGCTTGAGCTCCTGTTTTTATTGGTTCTTTTACTGTTTTGTTTGCTTTTCTATTTAGTTATAATCTTCGTAAAGTAATACCTTTAGGGATTTTTTACATCTTTGATGAATTTTAATCAGGTAGTAAAGTATGCAGGAACATCATTAAGTACATTGTTTATCCTTTTGTTATGTCCGTTCTATTGTACTTTTTAAGTTCTTATGTAATACCTTTAGGAATTCGGTATACCTAAGAGACAAGCAACTAACACTGTAAACATATAAAAAGGAATTTTTTAATCATTATTCACTGTAACTGATGAAGGTCATACGACCGAAACGTTTTACACTGCATTAAATCTTTTTACTTTTTAAATCATCAGGAGTTGTCCGTCCACTGGCCTCTTTTAACTTTTATACAATTTTTACATGCCGTGGTTTGGACTGCGTATCTCTCCGGGATCCTTCTGGTGGCCTGGCACCTTCGTTGGCTCAGGAAGCCCATTTAAACTGCTATATATATATCTATATATATATCTATATATCTATATATCTATATATATATATATATATATATATATATGGCCTAGTTCAAGTCTACGTATCTATTCAAAGCTCTGGTAAACCCATTGAGCACTTTTAGCTGATGATCAATTTACACGTCATTATGAAGATTTCATCAGCTATTAAAGTGCTCAATAGGTAAACTAGAGCAATGTAGATATATATATATATAATGAAATGACGTGTAAATTGATCATCAGCTAAAAGTGCTCAATGGGTTTACCAGAGCTTTGAATAGATACGTAGACTTGAACTAGGTCAAAAACATTTATTTGCTATATATATAGACAGTTAAGTAGATCCCTTGAGCCAACAACGTATCACCCCCAGGAGGATCGCAAATGGATTCACAGTCCAAGTTGAGGAGAAATTGAGAGAAAGTTACAGAAACACTGGACAACTTCTGGGGAAAACTGTAATTGCCCTGAGCGGGATTTGAACCCACGTCCCCCTGATCACTAGTCGGGTGTGATGACCACTACACTATCAGGACAACCATGCTGGCAATATGGCTGATTAATTAGAAAATTAAACGAGCCTTACCTGTAAGGTGAAGTTTGATTGTGATTCTGCCAAATCCCTGGTGACTCGGTGAGGGTTAACATGAGATGCACACGTGCCGCCGTGGATAATCAGACTTTCAAAGGTTGTGGACACGGTTATCAAGATACAAATGAATACAGAGAAAAATGGAAGAACAAGGGTCGGGAAGCAGAAAAAGTGTGAGGGAGGGCATGTTAACCCTCACCGAGTCACCAGGGATTTGGCAGAATCACAATCAAACTTCACCTTACAGGTAAGGCTCGTTTAATTTTCTAATTCTACCAAATCCCGGTGACGTCACTTCCGGTTAACATGAGATTTTACAGCAATAAACGTGGACACAACTATTCCAATCCAGAAAGCAAACTTATCGACCTGGCACAGCTCCAGCAAAGCTGTTTCCAGCAATAACGGGTTGGTTTAGAACTCCTGAAAAGCAGATTCTCTAGATCATTCCATGTGTTTCAGGATTTCATCTGTTGGAATCACCTGCCTGCTCTCGATCTAGCTGCTCATTTGGCGCTGTGAGCACTAAACCTTGCTGTATCTACTACACTTGCTTCCATAACAGCTTTAATTCATCGCCCATTTGCATTCGTACCAATGTGCCGATAAGGTATGACATATGAAAGGAGAAGACGGCCATTGCCATGGTGACGAAACAAGCTGGGATTTTACCAAGATAGCGTTCTAGAGTAGAGTAAGTGGTTCTTTAGGGTACTTTAGGGTTCTTCCCAACCAAACTATGACATGAGGATTTTTCCCAGGTCTGTCCTGCTTTACATGATCCTGTATGTAGAACATAAATAATAATCAGGAGTTTTCTCTATAGCATCGATCCTCAGAAAATGACAGTGTTTGACACCGCTGCCCAGATGTTAAAGCTCGCGGTTTAAGGGTCAGTTCCTCCGAGACACAGCTTGCTTAGAGGATACAATAGTCCTATATACTTTAGGACAAGCATAAGATCCCATGTTACCTGATATCGAGGAGTAAGCTTGCAAGAGTTGAACACACCCTACAGGTAGCGCACTATAAAAGGATGGTCAGTCACAGCGTAGTGACAATCAGGAAATTCAATCCCTTTAAACAGCTTGCGAGTGCTGAGCAAGCCGTACTAATCGTTGAGTATGATATTCGGTTAATATGAAAGGCGTGGAGAAACGTTAACACGTTGTTCACACTCGGATGTAGTGGATCAGTTTTCTCTTGTGGACCAGATGCACGCCATGCATTTGCGGATGTGAACATCTTACTCCTTTGCTGCCGCTAATTATTCAAGAGGACATTAGTAAGTTGGCAACCTCGCCCGGAATGTTGCCCTAATGAACTGTCGCCTGACACCTTGCATGTCAGGGGTTGCCGTTCTGGGCTCAGAGGGTGAGCATCCCCATGAGAAAATGTAATTGTTAGTGAATTGTGACCAATTCACAGGGAAAGCATCCAGCTATGATGCTTTCATGTCTTGCTTCCAGGAAGCATAGGCACTAGTTGGATGGTTGATTCTACTTGCAAACAGGTCAATATGGGGAACAACAAAATCCCATATATATACAAGTAAATACCGCGATTCAGTTCCCATTATGATCCCATCTCCAAAACGGCGCGATAGAGAATCTGCAGTTACATTAAACCGCACCGGTTGACGCGCAGCAGAAACGCCGACTATGCTTCTCAAAGGGCCTATAATCAAATTACCTTAGCAATCGTATTGCATTCCTTGTTCCTGCATCCCCGATGCCACTGATGTAGGAAATAGCAGTCATGTTGTAAGGCATGTTCCTGATGCGCAGAATGGACACTGACCCGAATAGGGGCATAGTCCCCTGCCCCACGGAAGACGGTTCAAGAATACTCAGTTTGCGTTTAGTGCATTATGGCACCCCGACCCATGCGTGATGCAACCACTGTAAAAGCGATATTTGGGGAACAACGGTCAATAACCCGGAAACCTGTGAATACAGAGATGACTCACCACTCTAACAGCACTAATGCTGTCAGCAGACGGAGGCATGTTTACAACGAAAAACCTTATGAGAGGTGTGCCAATTCTTTGACCCATTCCAAGTGTCTATACTACAAAGGACCAAACTCCACCCCAGGGAAAGTAGACGCTAAAGTTCCTATCAGTGTGGCAACTTCATGGATTGAGAACTACTGGGCGCACAAAGCTTAGTGGCACAAAACAACGACCTTGTCAGCCTTCGTTAAGGCTAAGAATATATGAATATTTTTACAGGAATCCTAAGAACTCTAGGCACTGCGTAGGGTGAAAAACAGACTGGGTCGGGTAAAACACAAAACGCAAGCGCGTAAATAATTGGGCAGTATGTAAGGTAGCCTCAAGGCAGGCCTCCTCAGAATCCTCCATGTAAAAAAAATTATCAATATAACCCAAACAATTAAGTCCGTACAGGGTGCGTAGGGTGGGAAAAAAAAAACTGATTTTAACACCCTGGTAAAGATGCAAGGACTACCTGTCAGTCCCTTGGGTAGGGCCCAAAAACGGAACAGAAGAACCTTCGATGCAAACTTGAGATATTTTCTGAAGGTTGGCAATATAGGGATGAAATTGAAGAAATTGGGAAGGTCTATAGGACATAAAACACCCAGGTTTCATCAACCTTATGGTACATCTTGAACTTACAGTAGGTCAATGTTTGATTTAAAGACTTCAAACTGAAAATAACTCTATGAGCCCCAGGTTCCTCTTTTGGTCATAGGAATATCGGAGAAACAATTTCCCCTGTTTCCGACTGACACCGTTCATAGATCATTAATTCCTGCATCAATAGCTTCTTGCTCAATAACAGAAAATTTGAATTCACGTTCACAGCTAGATACACACTGCAAGATAAACGGCTCGGAAGTCAACCTTGCTATTCGCAATTGGCCAGCATGCAATGGTGCAACTGACCTAATAACGGTATCAACGCTACTCATGTAACCAACCTGAGAATTACAGTTTAGCAGTTTGTCTTCTTATTGGACTGGGATCATGGTTGACGGCCTTGCTTATTCTTGGTTGTGGTAGGAGCCCCTTCTCCCCTAACAAAGGCATTGCAGAATATGACTTACCACCTCTCGAGAAGCAAACTGGGCGTTCAGATCTGGTTTTAGAGATTCTCGGCCACGAAGATTCAGTTCCCGGGTTCCTGCCAATGCTAGAACAAGGGAATGTGGGAGAATAGCCTAGAGCCGGCTCGCCTGATGCTTTATCACAGGCATTGATGGTGGCACAAAATGAGAAAACAAAAAAACTGTCGAGCTTTCTGAAGAGCCTTGTCTGAGGATTTGGTATAGCGAATATAACGTTGACGTCACCTATTGTAATTAATATGCCAACCAGAGCCTCATTGGCTGTCCCAAAGGGTCTTTAGTTTCTGTGGTTGGCACACTTGAATAACAAAAACAATGTTTGTAAACAGAGATCATCCCTACTTGGAGACAACCTATTACAAATAGTTCTGTTCACTTTGAGGAGACTAGCAATTAGCAATTTTCTGGTCTTAAGTATTTTTCCACCAGCCCCTTTAGCTTTGTTTTAGGGAGATCGCCTTTGATAAGGTCTTCTAGCACAGTGGCCAGCTTGGCGTTAACTGGCGCACCTGTTTTGTCAGTTGCCGAGAACTCCTCTGCTAAGTTGTCAAAACTTGACCTAGGGGACTCCCCTAAGTAACTTGCAAGACACCAGTGAGCACAGGCGAAACCTCTGAGTGTTAGTCATCACCATCAGAGGGCTTATCCTGATCAGAGCTCATTCGGAGCCCTAAATTTAGCTTAAATCTCTTACTAAGCTCTTGTTTCAGGGAAGCGACTATCCCTGTAGCTCTGCTTTCCTCGAGGAAGGAAACGGTGGGGAGGCCCCTCATCTAAGTTTTATGTGGTTGCTAAAATGTAAACAACCGAAAAATATTGAGCTCTGAAGGACCAAGAACCTCAAATTCGGGAAAAAAAATATTTATGTTTCCCTTCATATAGCCATTTCGCTAAACTAGAAGCGGCTCCAACCAGGAGAAGCGATTGCCAAGCACAGTTCTCGGGCATCCACGTGTCCGTTGAAGTACACGTCAACTCGCGAGGTAAACTATAACCTTCTTTCCCTCAACTGTTGAAAACGTTAGGACTCAAAGGGAAAACTATAGCTTAAAGTTTCTTACCCTAACAACCGCCTCCACATTGGATAGGGAGGCAAAAAGCGAGGCAAAAGGCTCTCGACCAAGTTCAGTCTTAAATGACAACTTGTTGCAAAGCACTGTTCTCCGGCATCCACGTGTCTGTTGTGGTCCATTTCAACTCGGGAAACTATAACTTTCTTTCCCTCAAATGTTGAAAATGTTAGGACTCGAAGGGAAACTATAACTTTCTTTCCCTTAATAACCGCTTCCATTTTGGATAGGACGGCGAAAAGCGAGGCACATAAGGCTCTCGACATAGCTTAACAGCTTCTAAACGACAACATGTGAAACGTCAATTTTTCCTCGTTGCACTTTCCTTCCTCAGGCTTAGTTTTCGAGATAAACTGAATAAAACAACAAGAAGAAGTTAATTGAAGCGACATTATTTTCTTACCTGCAACAGTAAGGACAAATAAAGAGAATAAAAACCGGAGACCACAATAGTTCTGAACTCCACGGCTTCGCAATGTGTACTGATTATCCACGGCGGCACGTGTGCATCTCATGTTAACCGGAAGTGACGTCACCGGGATTTGGTAGAATCATTTAATGTTTGGCATTTCCGTGGGACTCCCTAAGGGCCAGTTTTTCTATGTGATAACGCTGGTTCTCAAACTCATTAATAATTCATAAGTCAAAAACAAAAGAAATCACTACCGTGAAGGAAGTTTGGATATGCGGTCTTAATTAGCATAAAATTTCGCCAACTTTGATCCCAAATATCTCTTAAAATACTGATTCCTTTGAGAAGCAATATCAAACACTCGAAAGAGTGTTTCATCAGATATCCAACCACCTCGAAATCGGTTAAAAAACTCGGCCTTCGGCCTCGTTTTTCAACTCGCTTCTCGGTGTTTGGATATTCGATGAAACACTCCTTCTCGTGTTTGATATATTACATCAACAAGTGATCCACAGGCGGACAAGGATAATTAATGTAAGAGACAGTTTAGTAGATCCCTTGAGCCAACAACGTATCACCCCCAGGAGGATCGCAAATGGATTCACAGTCCAAGTTGAGGAGAAATTGAGAGAAAGTTACAGGAAACTCAACACTGGACAACTTCTGTGGAAAATTGTAATTGCCCTGAGCGGGATTTGAACCCACGTCCACCTGATCACTAGTCGGGTGCGATGACCACTACACTATATATATATATATGTATATATAGAAACGTGAAAACCTTATCTTTGAGTCGAAGAGTGCTCTACAATCGTGGAGCTTTATAATTACTTGTGTGGGAAAGGAAAAATTAAAACATTAAAACACTACAGAACTGTTTCGAAAGGGCCTGATGGTCCTCTCTCGTCAGGTGCATGAAACACTGCCTGACTAACGTTCCTTTTATAAGTTGATGGTTCAAGCATGCCTTATCAAATATTTGGTTGCGTGCCGGCACGCACTCGCCAGTTCGTTCCTTTTGTTCAGGGTGCCCGCTCCCTGGCTCGCGCCAGACCTTATTCAAACGTAACAAAGAGGTGTAATCTTTGCATAACAGAAAAATTTTTCATCATCTGTAAACCGGGATTGGATTCAAGATAAAGGCTCTCGTTTTGTTTTATTAGACCAGAAAGAATACGCAGAAAAAATGTCCAGTCAATTAGATAACACGTTGCACTATGCTAAGCTGCCAGAAGATCCTACACAAAAGCATTTAAAATTAGTTAAAGATTGGAGTAGCAAGTGGCGCAGGGAAGGTTTAAATAACAGATGAAATCGCTGATTGGGTTACCAACACTCGGCCGAGACCTGGAACAGCTTTTGGCAATGTCAAAACCCACAAAGTCGGTAACCCGCTCCGCCTTATTACTTCTTGTTGCGGAACAGCGATTGAAAAGTTATCTGCCTTTACTGAATATTATTTGAAACCTTTAGCAGAAAGTTTGCCTTCTTTTATCAAAGATACTACGCATCTTATCAATAAGATTGACGAAGTTAATCAATTAGGGCCTTTTCCAACCGGTACTTTGTTAGTTTCATGGGATGTTGTTGCAATGTTTCCCAATATTGACAACGAATTGGGGGTTACTGCAGTTAAAAATGCATTAGATGCAAGATCTGTCAAAATACCATCCACAGAATGCATTTTAGAGGCTGTGGAAATTTGTTTGAAATCCAACAATTGCCAATTTGATAACAATAACTATGTTCAACAGCACGGAACCGCGATGGGGCCCAAGAATGCGTGCTCTTATGCAGACTTGGCTATGGGCGTAATTGATCACAAAGCGAAATTTGAGGGTACAATTAAACCAATGCTTTGGTTGAGATATAGGGATGATATTTTTGATCTATGGACACAGGGTGTTGAGAAACTCCTTGAATTTACCAACTATATTAATTCACTATATCATACCATCAAATTTGAATTGGTTTATTCTGAAAGCAAACTCAATGTCTTGGACCTTACTCTCCTTTTACAAGATGTCTTTATTTCAACAGATATTTATTCCAAGCCCACTGATAGCCATTTGTATTTTCCCTACAATAGCTCACACCCAGATCATTGTAAGAAAGCTATGCCTTATGGAGTAGCCCTTAGAATTAGGCGTAACTGTTCCACCAACGCCTCTTTTGTGAAACGCTGTAGTGAATACAAAAGCTACCTCAAACAACAAAATTACAATGGGAATCTGGTGGACAAACAGTTTGAGAAGGCTATGCAATTGGAGAGATCAGATGTTCTCAAGCCAAAAACAAAAACTAAGAAAAAAACCTTTCCCTTAGTGGTCGATTACAATCCGAGGCTACCTAATATTTCGTTGATCATTAAAAAACATTTTCACTTGCTCGAATCCAACCAAGTAGTAAGGGAAATTTTTCGTGCTAAATCCGTCATTCCAGCATACCGTAGAACAAAGAATTTGAAGGACATTCTTGCACCCTCCAAATTCAAAAGAAGTCGAAACCATGACAAGGCTGAAAATTGCGGATGTTTTAAATGCAACAAAAGATGTGATCTCTGTTGTAATTATTTGTTGGAAGCTGGTGAATTTTTAAGTCTTGCAACTGGCCGGTCGTATCAAATCAAACAAAACCTTGGATGCAATTCGACTGGAATTATTTACTTAGCTTCCTGCTAAAAATGCAAAGTGCAGTATGTTGGTTCGACTTCCAATGCATTCAAAGTCAGGTTCAGAAACCACAAATCTGACATGAAAAGAAACAAAAAATCGTGCGAGCTTGCCATTCATTTCAATAAATTTCCTCACAACCTTTCGGACTTCAATGTCATTGTCATTGAGAAGATAATGAACACTGATGGAGATTTAGATAACACTTTATTAAAGCGGGAGGGTTATTGGGCGGCACAATTGCGCACACTGCAGCCTTTTGGCCTCACTAAGCGCTGTGAATTCCGTTCAAAAAAACGGATCAATTTCAATGTTCCATAAAAAGCTTTTTTGTTTCCATTATAGTCCCATCTAATTTGTAGTCGGTATTACATAAATAGATTGAATTACTTGCATAACTCTAGATTTTATTATTACATCATTACTTTTGTTTTAGTGATCAAGCTTTAGTTTTGGCTTGTATTGTACCATACAATTTACTACTTAATTGTATTCCATTACAATAGCCATTGTTAGTCTTTCAGACACTATATAGTCTCCACTGCTGTAATAATTAGGCCATTTTATCCTTAGATTTTTAACTTGTACTCAATTTTAAAAAAAATTTAACTGACGAAGGCCGAAGGGCCGAAACGTTTTTATTACGTTTCCTGGACCTTCGAGAAGTTTTGTCTTCCTCTCCAGTTTATATGCAACTTTAAATACTAACTGAGGAGACAACGTGCATCCTTTTGGATCCTTCTGTTGGGAGTTTATCGTTTGGTCAACCATTATATATATATATAGAAATTTCTTTGGGCTGTCTGAGCCAACGGAGATAGTGGCGTTCCAAAAGGATCCTTTAGAGATTCCCAGTCCAAGCCTCGACATATGAATTTATATACAGTTAAAAGAGTCAAAGGACGGACAACTTTTGGAAGCTAAAAAGTGGCGGAATGATGCAGTGTGGTTTCTCTATCTCGTTTTGAAGTCGTTCTCTGTGAGTCCGATGTATGTTTCGGTTGTGTTGTTGTCTTTACGTGTAACGGTGGCTTGGTAGATTACTGATGATTGCAGGCAGTTTCCGTCGAGCGGGCATGTATTCTTTTGTCGGCAGTTGCATGTCTTGTTGTTAGCAATGGTAGCGGCGGCGGCGGCGGTGGCGGTGTCATCGATCTGTATAGATGCGGTTAGGATGCGTTTGTTATGGTTATCGATTATTTGTTTCGTGTTGTTCATGCAGCTATAACTGATCTTGATGGTGTTTTGGTTGAAGATTTTTCTCAGCTTGTGATCTTTGGGAAAGTGCTTGTCTACTAGGGCGAGGAATTTGTGTCCGATGTTGGTACTGGTATTCTTGCTAAAGGGAGGGTTGTACCAGAGGATGTTGTTGCGTTGTCAGCTTTTCCGTTTGCTTGCTTTGGCTGGTTCGTACTGCAGGGTGTAGTGGTATCCACTTTCATCGAGTGCTTTGTCAGATGATAGGGACGACAGAATAATGTTGCAATTCGCTTTGTTTGACAACGTCGCCTAGGTGATCAAGTGTAACGCCATATATAAATAACAAACTGAGTTGGAGCCATTATCAGCAAGCTAACGTGAAATCATCAGACCACATTGGTTTAGAATAATTGACCATGCAGCTATCTCGATACTTCACATTTTGCTTGCGTATGTTTGGCTGTCTGTGGAAGTTCCACACCTTTGTCGCTCTGCTGTTGTTGCAAGCGACAAGAAAAAAGACTCCCAGCAATATCGGACAGCGTTAAATCAGTGTTTGCAGAAGTGTTCAGGGGACATAAAGGCACGGATATCAATGATCAGTAATACTGAGGTACGAAATGTAGAGGTAATCCTCGCACTTAATTAACTAGAAAATCAAAACCTCTTTAACATTGGATTTGCTTCAAATAATGGTGTGCAAGGAGTCGTTTCATTTACCTTTTGAACGACTAGGAGGATTAAATTTAAGCTTTCATTAATGAGCAATGAGGTCGATGAAAACGAAAGCCAATGCAGCACAGAAGAGCGAAGTTGAATCCGTGCGTTCCAAACAAGCAACACTTTAATATGCGTTTTCTCGTCATCCCTTTTGTTGTCCGGCCTACAGATAATGGTGTCGCTTATCTATTCAACTTATTAAACTATTTAACTTAAGTTGAAAATCAATTTGCTCGTAGCTCTTATTTTTCTTCGGTTGACGGTCCAGAGTCCAGCTGGGTCCAGTCAAGCTTTCATCATACACCACTTCAAAATCTGTTTGCCTAACAATGTAATCACTAAAAACAAGGTATCATCACTGTGGGGCCACCTCTTTTAGCACTCGGGGGCGTTCTTTGAGGAAAGAGTCAGAACACAAAAGCTGTTATTCTTACGCAAATAAGTGGCAGGGTATTCAGCATTTTGCTCATAAATAATTGTACTAGTCAACCCGTTTTACATCAAATTTTTCTTACTCCCGTAAAAATACCCGTGTTCACATTAAACCCTAACCCTAATTTGATTTTGACTCCAAACAACGTAAATCTCACTCTAACAATTGGTGACTCCTAATGTTATAAGAACTCTTCTTAAGGCCAGACTGAATTGGATTTGGAACTGAGTGTCGAAGAGAAGGGCCAGCAGCTGATCTTTGGCACCCAAAGCTATATTGCGTCATCTTAACGCTTCCTTTCCTCCAAATAAAATTTGACTACCTTCATGTACAAAGAAAGAAGGTGCTTCAACCTTTTGGCTTAACTGCTGAATGCCCTGCCACTTAACGAACTTACTCAATAAAGGCTTCAATGTTGAACATATCACATTCGGATCTTGAGATCCATCACAGCACCGATCTTGTTGAGACATTACTTCCCAAAATTAACAATATTTAACAGTATACTATCGCCTCGTGCGACTCTTACGCTTCTTCCCTTAGTAAACTTCTTAAAGGCAACTATAAACTCAATAGTACACGCTGAACAATTTACGTTATATTATTTTAAACGTCTTGTGACAGTTTGTGATATCCGTTCTTTTAATGGCTCTCGCGCACGCATTATCTCGTCGAGCACTTCACATAGGGTTCCACAATGCTGAAAGGCGAATGCTCTCACCACTGCGCCAGCCATGTTCCTCTAATCAAGCGTATTTGATTAAGGAAGTTGATTAAGGAAGAATATAGTGTTATAATGATGAATATCTTGAGTTAGGCTAAACAAATTAGAAATGTTAGACAGCACTGCTTTATTAATGAATGATAGATATCGCCTTGTATGAATTTTTTTTTTCAAAAGCCATCTATTACTGAACAAACATAAAATCTATTTATTAAATTTTACAACGGATAGGGTGGAAAGGTGTAAATTTAGAGTCTGTGTTCAATTTTTCATCGAGATTTAAATTGAAGGAGACAAGGCTATTGAATTGCACGTGGCACGTAAATTTTTTTTGTCCAAAATGAGGTAACTCCCGAAGTAAAGGCCTGTTTACCTTATTCGGGTTCGTAGTGACAATGCGTTTTTGCTCAAATTACGTAAATGAAGCTTGACCGACTATTAAATCTCATTCTGTTGGGCTGGGTAACTGAGTCTTCCGGTAGCATCAGGTTGTCAAGATGTTCAGCCTTCTTGACTCCGAAAGGGCGGGAATCAGTCGTTTTACGGAAGTATTATTATGTGAAATGATTGAGCAATCACGGTTAATAACTGCGTGCTGAGGTATTCTTGTGCTGATTGAGCATAAACTCATTTTTAAAGGTCAATGACACTACGGTGGAATTTGGGAGAAGTGCGTCCGTCAACTAAACTTCCACTCCAGCTGGCACTCATTCCAACAGAAGTTCCTTTAGCCTCGTGATAAAAGACCTCTGCCTCAAACTAGAGTTGGGGGTCGATTAGAAAAGGTTATTAGCACAGTTTTTCGAGGATTAATTGACGTCTAAATGGCCTTTCTTATGAATGAAACCGACTTTTGTTATTTCACGAAATGCGTCGTCATTAAGGCGGATGTTGTTACCGATGAAAGGATTATCTCCACTTTACCCATTAATTAAGGGAGATTAATTTTCATTGTCTGTTATGCGCCTTTCTCAATCGTAGCGATGGGCGGAAATAGAAAGCATTTGCCATCACGTACATTTAGCTGTTTATTAAAAAGTTTTTTAAGCTAAACCGTCGTTTTCCATCAATTTATAGTCAGTTTCAAGTTCTCAGTCGACTTCACCTTGCCAATTTCACACACTTTAATGTTCTTCCGCAGTGCTGTGTTGACCTCTTTACGCAAGATCGAAAATTCCGGTTTGCACAGCAAACCTCCGGTTTCCTGTTTGCGTGGGAAATATAGGCCTGGTTTGAGACTTCCGTCTGTTAGAATCGACATCCTGTTTATCATTCCGTTATGCAAATGCCACAGAAGGGCACTACGTGAAAATATGATAACCAGCATAGACCAAAGATATGAAAATCCGGGGGGTGGGGGGTACTCCCATATGGAACAGACGGGGATGCTCGTCGGAAATTTTGAATTTAACCCCTAAAGGAGACCATCTGGGAGTGGCTCAAGCTTTTTGTGACCCCCTAAAGGAGACCAATCTGGGCGTGGCTTAAACCAATTTTGACCCCTAAAAAAAGTTAAAAAGAAAATTGGACTTCTGTTTCTCGTCGAGTAATTCTGTGTTTCTTCGCGGAACCCTAAACGAGACCTTGGCGGCTTAACATATTGGCGCTTTGCCCGGAACACTCTAAGCGAGACCAAAATCCAAAACTTCCCCCCCCCCCCCCCCCCTCCTGTCCCGGGATTAAAATGCTGCGGAAACAGGAACCGTTTATTTTTAAGTAAATATGACGTGAGGACCACACATCGCGTTCCCGGCGGATTCCCTCGGGGCAGATGGTATGAGTATTACAATGATCTTATATCATTAATAACCACTGATAACAGTCTGAGTTAATAATAATAATCATCATCACCATCATCATCATGTGAAGAAGAGATCATTCTGTTAGCCTTTGGTCATTTGTTATGACTCGCCTAACAGAAGAAAAGACGGC
This sequence comes from Montipora foliosa, assembly GCF_036669935.1. Taxonomy (NCBI): domain Eukaryota; kingdom Metazoa; phylum Cnidaria; class Anthozoa; order Scleractinia; family Acroporidae; genus Montipora; species Montipora foliosa. Next base: position 65,560,019 of record NC_090870.1, read on the forward strand.
AATGACAACAGGCAGAACATGATGTTACAATTTTACAATAATAATAATAATAATATTAATAATAATAATAATAATAATAATAATAATATATAGCGTTATTAAAAAAATCATAGGGGTTTACAATAAAAACTACGAAACTGAAATAAACAATAAAGCAACCTGAAATTCATTAAGTGAAGTATTAAAAGCTTAAAAGCTTTTAGATCTTCTTTTAAAGGTGCTTAGCGTTGTGGTGGACCGAAGTGCATTCCACTCAACCGGGGTAGCCA
>NC_090870.1:65570287-65572787 GCF_036669935.1 Montipora foliosa
TATTATTATTATTTTTAATAATAACAAAAACTTTATTTCAACTATCAAAACAATTAGTAAATATTTACAATTTCAAACTATATATCGAAATTATTTACAAATTTTAAAAACTAACTTATATATTCACGATAGAAAAATATTTACAATATGTGAATAATTTATAAATTGGAAGAAGACAATTAAGCATTACTAAAGAAAAAGCTAATAAAGAAAAACTAACTAATAATAGTAATAATAATTTAAAATGATGATCTAAAACATATTGGTCTAAAAACGTATTGTACATAAAAAGTCTTATGTATCAAAGAGAAAAATCAGTCAGGCGAAAGCATAAAACATTCGTTAATAAATTATTATGTCAATCCAGCAAGTCCCTTCTCTATCTCTAAGTCATTCTCCTGTATATTTGTCTTTCTTCTCTGTGACCTTGTTCCCCTCAAACAAACTAGTGCAGTCCGCAGGATGGCGAAGGACACTTTCGTTCGAATCCATGCGATTGTTGTTGCATAGTCCTCCTGCTTCTTTGAAGAGATGAGCTCGGCAAGTCTGGAATGGTACCGCTGACACTCCTGAAACATACCTCCTGTTGTGGTGAAAACCGAGGGCGTAAAAGTGCCATTCTCGACTTCTATTATTCTGGATGCATATTTCCGCTTCTTTTCATCTTCGTGCAATTTATATATCTGTTTGGGGCTAAGCTCTTTATACGAGTCCGCATTCGGGTGACATACCCGTATATCAAAAAAGGCGGCCCGTTGTCTCTCCCAGAATCCACGGCAGTGCACATCGAGACTGGCATCTGGTGCATTGTTTGCTCTCCTGTTGAGCTCCTCCCCAGAAAGGGGTTGTAAGGTGGGGTCAATTGCTACGTCATGGCAAACCATATCTAGTAGCTCCGCCTCCAGGTCACGTATCTCGTTATCACGTTGTATGATTAGGCCGCCTCGCTGGCATATCATGGCGTGGTTCACGGTAAAGCTGCAGCCGCATACGCATACAGACAGGCTATCGGGAATGGGCCAGTCATAGCGTAGCCTCAGTGCATCACGAAATTCCCGCTTGCTTAGGTCAAAATTCAAGTCTTTCAGTGGTATTGCAGTAAGCCAACTAGAAGCGCCCTTTTCGCATGCCAGGTCTACGGCTCTTTGTGTCCTTACTGGGAGAGAGACCTTCAGTTCCTCTAGCTTCCCCTTCATATCAACATCTTTTTCTTTTCGAATAGCATACATCAGCCTTCGCACTTCTGCATCATCTGGGGTCCCATGGGATTGCGCCATTATCTTATCAACAAGTGGAGCGCTCATCCTGATGGATGCTGAATACTCTGACTCCGCACTTTCAGATGGGTTTGTCATTCCCAGGCCTCCCATACGGGCAGGAAGTGCTAGCAGTTTTCGTTCAGTCACGGAGCAGTTATGTTCTGTTAGTGACGGTATGAGGACATCTGAGATAGCACGCTCGAGTGGTTCCAAGAGATCTTCAATATCTGGCAGGGTTCTCATGAAGTAAGTCCACTTATGCCTTAGCCCGAATGTAAAAGCTGCATGGCAAGCTTGCGGTTCAGAGGTTGCAAACTCTGCTAGTAAAGTTACTTCACTGATCCACTCCTTTACTTTGCTGCCGACATACTCCTCTAGATACGACCTCGGTCCAAGTGCTGCGCCAAGGTGTTTGCGCCCTTCCATGATGATGTTTATTCCAGTTCCCGCAAACACATCATTTGCTTCTTTCAGCTTCTCTGGTTTTACCACAAGCCAGCACTTCTTTGCGTTTGGTTAGTAGCCTAAAGCTGGACCCGCTGCCAGCAACTCGTCCCACCACTTTCTGATGTCTGTCAACGCACCCGCTCCAGTGGCATCGTCGGCATACCAGCACTGCTTTGCAGGACTACGAATGCTCAAGAGAGTATTCAGGGGTTGAAGACTGATTCCATATAAGCTCATAGCTAATGGATCCCCTTGTGTAGTGCCTTCCGAAGACAAGAGCTCTTTCTCTTCAGTAACAATAAGTCGCACAGGCGCTCTGTAGGTATTTATTGCAGAACTCTAACGTTGTGCAGCGCTGCCGCTCTATTAAGCGAATTAAAAGCGTTCGAGGCATCTACGAGTAACGCGGCGTCTGTTTCATCCGACTCGAAGATATTATGCATCGCATGAATGGCAGCCTCACTGCCGGATTTATGACCTGCGCACACTTGTGTAGCACCACATGCGTCAATCACATCTTGTTTTCCCACTCTAGAAACGCATTTGCCAATAATCCTTCTGATCACCTCTGCTACACCAATCGGGCGAACCTCACCATTACCTTTATCCAGCGGGATAAGGCGGCTCGCTAAAATAGGCTCAATGATTAGCGGATCCACATATTCTGTGCAAAGTCTCTTCGTTAATATAGCAAGAGAGTCAAATAAGTTAATAATAATAATAATAATAATAATAATAATAATAATAATTATAATAATAATTTTATGCGGAGAGAAATTTCGGTTTCTGGTGAA
>NC_090870.1:65580287-65590287 GCF_036669935.1 Montipora foliosa
TAAACACAATACCACATGTAAAGTGCTTTGGACAGTATTTACGCACTCGTTGTTTTTGTATCGGAAATCTCACTCGTTCGCTGCGCTCACTCGCTCGATTTCTTGATTTCTCGTGCGTAAATACCGTACGCCCGCACTTTCCATGAAGTATTCTCTATATCTGTTACGAGTTCGATGTCTAGAGGATGTTTGTCTACAAACTGACGGAACGCAGGGATGTCGGATAAACACAAGGAACTTTAATACCAAATGAACCTAGTCTTCACAGAGCTGTACAATTCCAATCTTCAGCTTTAAAATTTATACGGCCTCCGCCAACTATAACACAGACTTGAAAGCACTTGAAATAAGACCTCCGTCACACTTGAATAATCACACTGGATACTCTCGCTCGCAATATCGCCGTAATGAAGGATTTTGGGCTTAACTGCATAATACCCCGCCACTCAAAGTTGTACCACTTAAAATCCGGATACATGGCTACGCAGTTTGTGCACGCTCTTTCTTTTTTATGTTTTTAGAACGAGAAATAGACACACTACGGGGCTGCGGGGCTGCGGGGCTACGCGGCTACGCGGCTACGGAGCTGCAAAGTTCAATGTATATTACTTCGTTCTTTAATGATTTATGAGCCGAAGTGAACAAGAACGGGCTAAACTTCAGAATACCCGGCGACTGAAATATCTCATCAAATCCTGCTACCGCAGTCCCGCAGTCGACATAATATACATAATATTTTTATATAAACATCACGAAATATGCCGCTTGCATCGAACGCGTTGGTGTTGACCTTGTTGGTCCTTGCTACTGCAGTCCCGTAGTCGCCAAAATGAATAAGCACTAGTTTACTGATTAGGCCTAAGCATTCTCGTAAAAATTTAGCTTTCATTTTGCGGTTCGGTCACCTTCACTTTTCACGAGATCATGTAGAGAATAAAGCACTCGTTTACTGATTAAGCCTAAGCGCTCGTTGCAGTGATTAGGCCTAAGAACTCTCGTAAAATGTTAGCTTTCATTTTGTTCTTCGGTTAACTACACTTTTCATCGACTGCGGGAATGTGGACCGCGGTACCACTCCATTTCAATGCTTAGTTCATTGTTCATCGACTGCGCGACTGCGGACCGCGGTAGCACTTCATTTCAACACTTAGTAAATATATATTGACTTCCTAGGCGACTGCGGACTGCGGACCACGGGAGCAGTATACGTAGATTTAAGGAGGGCGTTAGTGGACAGGTATTCTGAAGTGTAGCCACGTAGCCCCGTAGCCCCGTAGCCGCGTAGCCACGTAGCCCCGTAGCCGCGTAGCCACGTAGCCACGTAGCCCCGTAGCCCCGTAGCCCCGTAGCCCCGTAGCCCCGTAGCCCCGTAGCCTCGTAGCCCCGTAGCCCCGTAGCCCCGTAGCCCCGTAATGTGTCTATTTCCCGTTGTAAAAACATAAAAAAGAAAGAGCGTGCACAAACTGCGTAGCCAAGTATCCGGATTTTACGGGGGTACAACTTCGAGTGGCGGGGTATTCTGCGGTTACTCCGGATTTTGGCTTTGAAGTGTCCTCAAATATGTCGTGAAGGAAAAGAATTTACTTGCAGAACCACGCGGCTCAGTTGTTTTAAAATTTATGCTGATGCATCACAAAAACAATCTAATTAAATATTGAAGAATGTTCCAGACAACACGATCTAATTAAGTATTCAAGAACATAACAATATCGAAATTAGGCCAATAGGTAGAATAATGGGACGTCATTTGTACAATTTCCTTGCAACATACCAATACTGTAGAAACGGATTATTTTTTCCTAAAATTGCTTTTCAACAGATTTTTTTTGGTCATAGTTGATTTGAAAACGTTGTTTTCCAAATCTTGTTTGATTTTTGAAATGGGTCTTATTTAAAATTGGATGGCCTGTCTATCAAGCTTAACGCCAATCAGTGTTTGAGTTATTTATCTATCACTTACTTACACCAAGAAATAAATCGTATTTTCATTTGTGTATAGGTAGTCTTCATTTGACCAGAAATCAGCAGGTCAAGTCAGAGTCAAAAAGAATGAAGCGAGGTGAGCTTTAGTGTCATCTATCGCTCACACTTGTCCAGTCTAGCACAACTTCTCACGTCATCCTATTTAAATGACTACTCCAATGGAAGCCTTAATACGCCCTGTCTCTCCCAAGCATAATACGGGCAGATTCTTTTCTGTATTCTCTGGGGTCTAGATTTCGACTCGAGACAAGGAATTTATCACATGAAGGGAAGTGTGGGAAATTTTAACTACGTGCGGCGCGTTTCAAAGGTAACGTCAAAGGCCGACTTTCTGGCATGATGAGCTTGAATTTAAGCTTTTCATTTTTAGGAAATTAACGCGCCTTACGGCGATTTTCATAATTCTGCGGAATCACGCTAAGCGCCAAACAGCGTTTTGGCTTCCATCAATCAAATTTCGAATATAGCCGGGAAGATATCGACTCCGCCTCCCGAGAGTGAATTGGAGTTTTTTGTTTAGTTCACAGCTCGAAAACCATTATGACAATTATCTTTTTAGAGGTTCTTCAGCCTATTCCACTGCTTTCCATCGACGTCGAGTTCGAATGTACGATTGTACCGTGTGAACCAAAGAGGCTGATTGGTAGGCTGTGTCATGCATCAAATGACTCGTTTGATTGACGGAAGCCAAAGCGCAGTTTGGCCATCGGCGCTTGAAGATCAGATTCCGAAGAATTATGAAAATCGCAGAAAGCGGACAAATGTCTTTCAAAGTTGTGTTATTTCCGTACACGCGATTGGGGCATTGAATCATCTAAAATGAGAAGGAATTTCAATGACAATTTGGCTTGGGGGAAGGGAAAGGCATTTGAACAAAAAAGGAGGAGGGGGAGCGGGAAGTTGTACATACTACAACTTGCGTTGAAAGATAATTTGTTTCATAATCAACTGCGTTATATTTTTTTCACACAGATCAAGACATCTGGGCAAACGTCATGCAACCTGGTGACATAAGAGGTACTTTTCAATATTATTTATTTATTTTTTGTTTGTTTACCTATTTTATATTTTAATTTTTATAAAATGTCAGCATTAGTCGCAAGCAATGATGTTTCCCTCGAAATGCTATTGTAAGGTTGTAAATGATTCAATTTCCACCGCGGAACCACTCCTCTTCTCTTTCCACGGGGACAAGTTCGCCAGTTTGGGGGATTGCCTACAGTCGTCTTTCCCCAGGGTAGGGGAGCGGAGTAAATCGGATAAAGTACCTCAGTGAACGCTGGATCCAATCCTCGATAATTCAGAAAATTTACCACAATTGCTGCTAATCTTGCAATCTGATTGGCTAATTTCTCGTTGTCGCTAAGAGTCTAGACAACGCTGGCGTCAGTGTGTCACATAATTGTAATAGCCAATCAGGAACTCTCATTTTGGAAAGTGAACCAATCAGATTGCGAAAACGTTGTAGACAATGCTTGCTCTTTCTTTGTGTCACACGCTCTATAATAAAAATCTTCTTTGGCGTTGAATATTGTGGTAAAAAACACAACGAATGTGGTTCAGCGTTGTCTGTACTCTAATTGAATACGATATTCGTCATCACAAAATTTGTTGTGGGATCACGAGGCGCATCATTTTGACTACTGTGATGACGAATATCGTTGTCGATAAAAGTACAGACAATGCTGAACCACGTTTGATTTGTTAACTACACGCTCCATAAAGCGTACACTGGGTTGCCTGTGGTACGTGTTACACAAAAACAGAAGGCACTGAATTCGGTGGTATTGAACTGCAGCCTTCCAGTTAATTTTTTTCAAGTGGAGGTCATTAAGACCATTTGAGGGTCACTCACATGTCCCGCCAGCAGAGGCCCTTCACGTTCACACCTGTCCTGTCCCATTTTGAGGTCTTTTAGTTTCTTAAGCTTTGGTAATAAATTCAGTTTAAAGATAACAAAACACGCTCTTGAGTAAAATTGATTCGTTTTTTCTTTAAATAAATACTGTTAGTCTGCAGAAAACTAACTGCAAATTGCTCTGACGGACGTTTTCCAGCATGTCATGCATGTCTCGCAGTTGCACGAAGCAAACGTTTATTGCACACACTAAGAAAGGAGTGAAGATGTTGTTTCCGCTTCATAATTCCTCTTCTTGTTAGTCTAATCTGATTCCAGGTGAAAACGTTGTTTGGCTTTACGTTTGCACCAAAATGTACCGTAAAAGCCAACAGAAAAAGAAAAGCAAAAGAAAAAAAAAAGCATAGTTTTATATATAACTCTGAATCAAATTCTCATCGAAAGGGCAGGTATTTTTTGCAGGTTGCAGGTTGAAATTACCGTGACTGTTACATGAATAGCTAACCTTAGGCCTAATTAGGCCTAAAGAACGTTTTTAGGCCTAATTAGGCCTAAGGTTAGCTATTCATGTAACAGTCACGGTAATTTCAACCTGCAACTTAAACCCTGCAACCTGCAAAAAATACCTGCCGTCATTGAAAGATTAATGACAATCGATCATAAAAACACGAAAATTTCTGCAGTCTCTGACTTTTGTGAACGAATGGAAAGGCCATGATGTTTTGTCAAAAGTAAGAAATTGATTGCGTGCTAGGCAACCATAAAGGTGTACGTGATCACCTTGTGTCAACTGTATGAACTACGGGAAAGAATGTTAATCGTTCGTCGTTTTCAGAGTAAAACAACGTACTTTTTAGCCAAGAAACTTCCGTCTTTGGTTTTTTTAATTTTGTTGTAATATTTAACTGAATATTTACATTTCATCTGTCGGGTCAGGAAGTCTTCTTTGTCGGGTTCTTGAGAAATGTTATCTATTTTGACTTCAGGGTGAACTATTTGGGCAACCCTAAAGTCCGGAATCCGGAATCCGAAATCACAGGTCATTGTTTTACCAATACAGAGAGTAAAAACTATCCTAAACATTCATAAAAGCTAACCTTAAGCCTAAAAACGTTTGTTTAGGCCTACTTAGGCCTAAGGTTAGCTTTTATGAATGTTTAGGTGAAACAATGACCTGTGATTCCAGGGGCGTTTACCATTTGCACGGAAAATCCGGTTGGAATGGAATGCTCGTAATGGTACAGGATTTTCCTGGTGTGGCGTTTCGCCAAGCCCGAGACTCTTGCGGCTAGAAGTAAACAAATGACGACTGCATCTGCAGCGTCGAATGGCGGGAAAAGAGGCCGAAGTGCACCGGGTCGAGTGGGAGTTTACAAATGGTACAGGATTTTTCCGGTCATTTCGGTTGGAACGGGAAAAGAGGAATACCTCTGAGGATTTCCATCTTTTCCAGAAACTTTCCGGTGGAATGAGCTGTACCATTTGAGTTTCCAACCGGAATTTTCGGTTTTTGTTGACAAATGGTAAACGCTCCAGATTCCGGATTTCCGGATTCCTCCTTTTAGGGTTGCCCGAACTATTTACACAATTGCGGGGTTGAGCGGCCATGTAATTGAAAATCTAAACATCTATGAGATACAAAAAAGAGACTTTCGAATTATCGCAAATCACAATGCTGACAAGCACAAAAGCGGAAGAAATGGTTAATACATATAAAGTTTGTTACTATCTGAATGTTTTTGTGTTAGAGTAAAGGGATATATTGTCATGCAAATGATGTAATTTCATGACACTCAAAATTCGCAAAAAGTTTCATGTAAACAATCGTCGCACTAGTAAGTCGTAGCAATAAATTGGATTAATCAGGAAGTTAAAGAAATATTGTTGCCTTCCCAAATAAACTTCATTTTACAATACAATGACAAAATCATTTCTCAGAGAAATAAAATTCCTTTCTCCTCGTGTATCCGTTTCAACGCACGTATGCAAATTTGTTAACTCATTTTCACCGCGTCCCAATTCCTGCGAAATTTTTCTTCTTTCAAATATTAACAAAAATATTATTTCTCGTCAAGCGTTGCATCTTTTATGTTCACATAACCGCTAAAAATAAAGATTTTGTAACGATCTGTCCGTTGATATTTTTTCGTAATTTAATATTCCCTGTCAAAATTTGCACAACAATCAAAACACAAAAATAGGAACGCACGCAACAAATTTAGTCGTATTTACCTCTTCGTCGAATTCCCATGCTTAACACAGGAATTTTTAGTTATTGTGAAATCTTTCTCTATTCGTTAGAGATCACCCTTTCAAATTTCATAGAAATCGACCGGTCTGCGAATATTTTATGCGTTTTTTCAATGGGATGTCAAAAGGCCAAGTGGATGTTATGCATAATCGGGCAAGTTCGGGCGATCAAGTTGCGCGTGTGACCCGTTATAAATATTTTTTTCACAAAATGTTCCCGAATCGTCATGTATCACCACAGAAGACAAGAACATCATTCTAAAAGCTTATTCTACGCAAAAAGTAGATTATAAACGTAATTTTGAGAGTGGAAATCAAGGTTACGGCGGACGGCAAATACAAACTCACGAGACGCACATGGTATATTTAATTAAGTTAACACACCAGAAAGGCGCAAACCTCATTTTGACTCGAAAATGCCTTACCATTGCCATAAAAACTATCCAGTTAAGCTCGCATATTACAAAACGTAATGAATTCATAAAGGCCACCTTTTCCAGAAAAAATAAAATAAAACAAACAACATATTTGCTATTAGAGGCAAAAACCCTTCCTATTTCAATCGTGTCAAATTGCCATAAGCAATATGGCAACAAAATAAATTTCAGGATCAAACCGTTTCCATGAAGAACCTTTTCCTTGAATAATGAAGCACAAAATAGACGACAAGCCTTCTTTCAAATAATTCTTGGCTGTCAAATTTCCAATTATTTTTTTACCTGAAGACTGTGCAGAGTTGAGTACAAATAAAATTATATAAAAGCCAGACAGCAGAGATCACAGATCCACTTAAGGTGTTCGATTCGTTCACTGTCTTTGTTGAACCCATAAGTTACCAGAAAATTTACCATTTGGTTTCAGTGTTTTACATAACAGCACACTTGGTAAAAAATTAGAAATACAGCTCACTTTGATTTCGGCTCGACGGGCGATAGATTGTTGTCGAGGTCCATTACTCGTCGCTTTTAAGGTTCCAGATATTTATTTTTCACCCCCGGTGTTGTCTACCCAATTGACTTTCAATTATTGAGCTCCATAAGGGTATATTTTGCTTAAAGATCCACTAAAACGCCATTCGCGTTACAAGACTTTCGACGCCATTGCAGGTTAAGTTCAATATTCTACTGTTTCCACCAGAGAAATCTCCGCATTTCCACTACCCTGTCGATCCCAAGAAAATACATGCAGAAAGCGCGCTCTATGCACAAAGACACCACTTCGCAGGGGAGTGACAGGGAAGACTTTTCATGACACGGAAAAAAATTATGAAGCGGAGAAATGAAACGCAGATTGCGACTGGGTTTGGCAACCCAGTAAAAAAAAAATATAAAGAAATAAAGAAACCAAGAAATGAAACGGAGATACCGACGGGGTTTGGCAACCCAGTAATTAGAAAACGTGTCTAGTGTGCACACAAATAGATGTATTTGGACAAAAAGGATAATTTTCAAAGAGAGAGAGAGAGAGAGAGAGAGAGAGAGAGAGAGAGAGAGAGAGAGAGAGAGAGAGAGAGAGTGAGAGAGAGGGAGACACGAAGGCAAAACGGCGAAGCTATTATACGTCTCCTCACTCTGCTGAGTCTAATTTTACCACCTGTAACTGTAATTCATGTTAAAGTCGACAGAAAGTTTGACATAGTCAATCCACCCACCTTTTCTTTAGAAAAGAACCCTTCATAAGATTTTTTTGCTGATCCACCGTTCCTTGTGGTCATGTGTGAATAATGCTGATTATAATTGTCCAACAGGAACAAAATGTGGGGACTCTTTATATACCAAGGATGCAGTGAATTACGCACATATTCTCATTAACTTCTTACCGTGCAGACATGGCTCGAAAACTTTCAATGCGAAAGTATCGTGGATTCCACAGCCTGGTAGGTGATTTTAAGAGAAAACAAAACAAATTACTCCTTCAGGAGCTTGTTCTAGGTTTAAGATTCTGCTTGTCATAAAGCATGAAATCATTTATATTTTTCCTATTCTAACTCTTTTGAGAAGTTGCTCGATATCATTCAGTGATTGTTGGTTCAAAGCAAACTTAAGCCAGACGTTTGCCGTTTATGGCAGACGCTGCTGCTTTGACCAATCTCTCAATGGCTGACCTCTTGCATTCGCTCAACGGTTTTCCTCCCTCCCTCCTTCCTTCCTTTAGGGTTAGATAAGTTATGCTCGACGATTTGAGCATTATGCTGGAAATTATGCTCGTTTCTTAGCATTGTGCTCAAAGATGCTGGACAAAAATAGGGGCTAACATATTATTTCATGTTGCACTCTCAGACGTACAGGTCTGGGGACTCAGGCATAAAGTAAAGTAGCCAGGCCTTCAACAAAGTCAAATAAGTGCATAAAACAGCCACAAAGACCACAATTGACAGGACATTTTTAACAATATTATTTTGGTGTTTTATTAGCAGGATAATTTTATCAACTTCTATGCTCCTAAACATAACTATTATGCCGGCATTATGCTCGTAATAATGCCGGCACCATTTATCACAACCCTATCTTCCAACCTTTCTTCCTTTCTTGCAACTGCCCAGCTCTCAGGGGAGCTTGATAGCTCTGAAGGTAGAGAACTGCAACGCAATTGGTCGGTCATGTGTTTCAGTTCTGTTTAAACCTGGAAGTTTCCCAGGATCCCTTTGCAACTGCTTAAGAGCTTCTGCCTGAGAGACCGGGGCAGACTTGGAAATGAAGGTCGGCCGATTTCGCTTAAAATTGGTACACAAAGTACTTATGTCGACTTATGTAATATGCCAAAGTTTCAGCTTCAACGACTTTTTTTTAGCCGGGTTCTGGATATCAGCCCCTCAGGGGTCCCCAGAGGCTGATTTTCAGTGCAATTTTGGCCACTTTTAAATCTCTCTTTTAGCAACATGAAATTAATTTCAGGCAAAAACAAAACCATCTTTGTAAAGCCCTATCCTTAGGCTTTTATGGGTGAGAACATTAGCTCATGGAAATTTTTCGCTAGCCTGTGGCTGTTATTACAACTTGGTCATATTTGAAGCATATGGGAAGCAACCGGAAATGGCCTCTTTTTCAGACCAAATATTTTCCATGCCCATGTTTTATATCTTGAGGTCTTAGTATCCCTGCAAAGTTCAGCCCTTAGTTTAGTAATATCAAGAAAAAAATACTAAGGTTGAGGCTTTTTACTAAGAAAAAAACTTACGAGAAGATGGCTAACCAGGCCACTTCCGGTTAAAGTTTCAACAAAGCGTGTCGCCAAAAATTAGCCATTTAATTTCGATTATCTTTTTTCCTTCCAAGTTATGGTTAAAAGAGACTCTGAAGTTAATTGTCACCGAAAAGACTTGCCGTTAAGGAGAAATGTTTATGTGATTGTTTTAGGACTGATCAGATAGTGGTCCGACAGCGGTTATAAATTTCTTGGAAGAAGTCTTGAAAATTACTGACAATAGAGCCGCTGCGAAAACTCTTTATTTACCTAACAACACATCTCTTGTCGGTAAATCACAATGCAAAATTGCATCTTTTTCGTCCTAACTGCAATGTTAAGTTTATCTCCTTTGTTCAACTCGTTCAACGTATCACGTCTGTGGCCCGTAGTAATGAAGCGCTAATTAAATCAGGATATAAGCAAGCTTTGTAGTTCCATTCAGTAGTACTATAACTCACCTGTTTGGGCTTTAATATTTTCTGAAGAAAAAAAAACTTATCGGTCTCTTTAAAAGCAACCACAACACCTGTCGTGACACTACTTGAGAATCGTTTTGAACCTTTAAGAAATTTCGAATATAATTAAAGCTAATCGTCTAACACAAATTGCAGTCACTCTTCCAGTCTATTTGCAAAGTGTCTGGATAAATTCACCTACAAAAAACGCTTACCTGGCTTCACTTTTACAAACATGCCCCTTTCCTACAATCCCTTAAAAGTGAGG
>NC_090870.1:65595287-65600287 GCF_036669935.1 Montipora foliosa
TTGGATATCTGGCAAAATTGGATTGTAGTCAAGCACCAGTGGAAAAACTTTCTTATCTGGTTTGACCTTTTTGCTCAAAAGTTCAGATCTAGATATACTGAGAGCTTTGTTGAACTGTTTATCGACAAGCTCCGCCGGATAATTTTGAGATTTCAAATATCCTTTGTATTCGTTACACCTATTTTGAAGAAAGTCGTTGGTAGAACAATTGCGTTTGATTCTTAAAGCTACCCCAAAGGGGACTGCTCTTTTGCAATGTGAGGGATGTGAACTCGAAAAAGGTAGATAGAGGTGGCTATCGGTGGGTTTAGCATAAACATCAGTGCTAATAAACCCGTTACAAAAATGCAACGTGAGATCAAGGACATTCAAATGACTTTCGGAGTAAACCAATTCGAATTTAATAGTAGGGTACAAATCATTGATATAATCAGTGAATTCCAATAATTTAGGTAAACCCTGAGTCCAGAGGTCAAAAATATCGTCCCTGTATCTCCACCAAAGCATAGGTCTCAAGCTACCCTCAAATTTGGCTTTCTCGTCGATGATGCCCATCGCTAGATCTGCATAACTGCACGCGTTTTTCGGTCCCATGGCCGTACCGTGTTTTTGAACAAAGCTCTGACCAGCAAACTGGCAATTATTTACCCTGAGAAAAATTTCAACGGCTTCAACTAAGCAATCAGTGGAAGGAATATTATCAGATCTGGAATTAAGTGCCTTTCTAACTGCTGAAATACCTAGATTGTTGTCAATGTTTGGAAACATTGACACTACATCCCTAGACACAAGGAGGGATCCCTCAGGGAATGGGCCTTTTGCATTCAAATCTTCTAATTTGTTGATATGATCCGTGGAATCCTTCACAAAGGATGGAAGACTCTGTGAAAGAGGTTTGAGGTAGAATTCTGTGAAAGCAGAAAGCCGTTCAATTGCTGTACCGCAACAGGATGTAATAAGCCGAAGTGGGTTGTCACGAAAATGACAATCTACAAGACTCTTGTAAGCAGCATTTACACAATGCTTCCCTCAACATCTTAAAGGACATTTCTGCGGCAGCCTTGTCTAAGACCAAAGCCCTTCAGAGGGAACTTCATATCCAGCGCGATCACCTCCTTCGTGATTATGAGGAAACTGCTGTTAAAACCATTTGGAAACAGGTTAAAGAACGGATGGTAGCACTGGAGATTGATTTGAAAAAGAAAGCACGACATAAGTACTCGTTGGCCACACCCCTTCAACCATTACCAGTAGATCGAACCGTACAACCTAGCAACACGAGAAGGAGAACGCGGCGGTTTGAAAGAATTACCCAAAGGAATATAGGAGCTCCAGCCGAAAACGATGGTAGCGACAAGGGTGTAACAACAGAGATCAACTTGCCGGACCTGAATCCTATTAATCTAACTTCTTCTGAACTCAAATTTAGCGCGCGAGTGTAATCCTGCCATGTATAAGCGCGTATTTTAACGGAATCTTTACACGGTTCGTGATGTACGAAACTAGTTAGTAATAAGATGGCTAGTCAGATCATTTGTTGATTCGATTACTTTCTTTATACTTTATATATATACCTTCTGAACTTGTATGTATATATATATACAAGTTAAGAAGGTCGAGCCAACAGCGCATCCATGCCCCCCATGTGGATCACAAATGGATTCACAGTCCAGGCCTCGGCGAAATGTAATTAATTAATGAAGTTTGAAAGGACCAAGGACGGACAACCCCTGGAAGACATTTTTCATTGGGAGAAAAACTTTTTATGCCCTGAGCGGGATTTGAACCCACGTCCCCCTGATTACCGGTTGGGTGTGATCACCACTACACTATCAGAGCAACCATGCTGGCTACATGGCCAATCTGGATAGTGAATGGGAATTACGTGGTCATCCCGGGCCCAAGTTTTTCCCCAACTAGATGGATTCACAGTCCAAGCCTCGGCGAAATGTAATTAACAAGAGGCTCTAAGTAGCCTATACTCATGCGCTGCCAGGTTATTTGTACTTTTGTGGACAGAATAATAATAATAATAATAATAATAATAATAATAATAATAATTTTTTATAATAATAGTAATCTTTATTTGCCAAGTAAAACTAAAAATAGATTACATAAAAAAAAAATAAAAGGAAGTTCTTGAAAATTGAATTGTGTACAATTAAAAAAAACTGTCTTATTAATAACTAATAATAACAGTTTCATTTCTAGAATTTTACAAGAAATATTAAAAAGTAAGAATTGGAAGCAAAAAGTATCTAAAACTATCTTAAAAAAAAAAAAAAAGAAAGCGAAAGGCCAATGGCAATAATAATAATAATAATAATAATAATAATAATGATAATAATAATAACTTTATTGTACACCACAGAAAAAGGTATATGGGTGTTACAAGAATCTATTTGAGAGAAGTTGCTCTTTATCGTGTGAGTTCATTGACCTATACTTTTCATCTTTATTTGAAAGAGTCTGTTTTTTTCGATGGGTCCATAGACCTGTACTTTTCAAAACAATTTGAAGGAAGTTCTTATTTTTTCTCTGGGTCTATTGAAATGTAAATTTCTCTCCTCTTTCTTCCAGTTTGCTGCAATTTCTGAAGTAGATTTATGCTTTCTCATTATTTGTTTCCTTTCTATATTTGATAATTCACATAAACATCTAAGAAATGCAACCTCATAGTTTGTTTCAAAACAACTAAATTTACTTTGAATAATAGAACAAAAGAGATCAATAACAGAGTCTACATTTGAAAATACTTTTGCTGCATTTTTTGGTTCAGAATCATTGTATACAAAAACGTGGTAACTCATCTTTTGCTTTGCATACCACTGGAAAACACAACTAATGCCGTAGCTAGAAATTCACATCAAAAAGCCTGTGTTGCTTTTCTTATTATCCAAAATGGCAGTTTTAAGCTGTTGTTTACTGGGAACCACATTACAAGATAAATTTTCCTGACATCTTGCTCTATGAATTACTTTTACATGGCCAGCGGCCTACGTCTAATTTCTTTAGAAAATCAGAAATAAAAACATATTTTGCTGGAGTAACATTTCTGATAAATTGCTCTTCCATTCTCAATAATACTATCAACTGTTTGAGAGGTGCAATAGTTACAAGACTTTTGAGGTGGAAAAACAAATAGAATAAAATGACACAGCAGAACATTCTTCGCAAGAACAAAGATAAACATCATTTAAGTGCTCCTAGGTTCTAAAATTTTAGTTTCGAACATATAATGAATCAACAATGCTTCCGCTGTTGCTTGACATTTTAATAATGTTAACACATTTTAATCTCATAAGTAACAGATGTTTGTGCACATATATTCTGAAAATGTTGTACCAAATTCATTAATGAATCTATTTCAATTGAAGTACATGTTGCAAATGGGTCCCATACCTAATAAATCTCTGCCATGAGAGTAAAACATTTTACACCTCCCATAAGGCAGACAGTATATTGCTACTGTGTAAAGTTCAAGTGTTGGAATATATGCATGATGATTACCGGTATTCATGAGAAAAGAATCAAAGGCAGCTAACATTGATATAACATAAGGAAATTGAAATTATAGGAAGTGCACTATTTAGCAAACCACTATAACTATCACTGTATGTCAACTGATAATTAATGTTGCTTAAGTTATAACCACAACAGGCAAATCTGTCAAAAATAGGAGTCCCTGTTTGCATGATTGTGACAAAGCTGAATACATATATTATTCCCAATGTTTATAATTTGAAGCAAGTCAACTGAAGAGGTTATTGGATTCCTGAAATTTTAAACAAGTGCCGACAGAGACATTGCCACACGTTGTGTGCCTGCATATGCCGTACTAAATACTTCACCATTACCTTGACTGTATGGTGCGGCAATAGTTTTAGTTGGATCAACAATTCCTAGACCTGGGTTGTTCGTACGCCATTTGCGAGTCAAATTAACTCAGGACTGTGAAAGCGATACAAATGGATCTTTGTAAAGCCACAGATGATTAATTTGTTACATTTCATAAATGTGAACCAAACTTTTCAATACTGGCACATAAATGGCCTCTAAGTAAAACAAAAGTAAGACAGAAAACCAGAATTTCCCCTTAAAGGATCATCTAAATTTCTTTGCCACCAAATAAACAGAATGCAAATCAACGATTAGTCTGTATTGTTGAAAGAATTCCCCATTTTGACTTCGTCGCATGCCCATACTGACAATAACAGTAGTTCTAAGAACAGTTCAGATTGCTAAAAGTCGGATCAGTTTTTCTCAGGTATTCTCAGTTTCGCTCAAAGCTGCTCTAAGGTTTTCAAAGATCACTAGGAGCTACAATACTCGTCACAAATCGTTAAAACCACAGGCGGCCCAGAGTCGGAAGGTAAACAATTATAAGGATTTGTATGGGAATCTTGATAACAGACTGAAAAAGATATTTACCCGCAAAAGTTCTCAATAAAAAAGCCGTACTTTATTGTCATGGTGAATTTCTTGCTTTTTGTGTGGTTTTTTGCCTGATTGAATGCGATTTAAGCGACTTCTCAAATTCCCGAGTCGTCACTCTTCCCTAAATAAAGGAAAGGCTGGCAACTCATTTCTAACTTACCTCAGATCTCGCCGAAAAAATTCACACTTCCCCGGCATCAGTCACGCTCAAACTCCGGCGATGGCTACACGGATAAATTTACTTCCCCTTGACCAAGTTTCAAGGTCCAGCGAGTATCCATTGCTGAGAAACTGCGAAAAATATTCAAATTTTCAAACTCCTTCGAGGCTCGCTAACAACCAATTTTGACACGGCTGGTCAACGGTTCACCGAGCCTCCATACGGTGAGCGCAAACCTACGCAAGTGTACCCATAGTTGGGCAGAGCAAAACAAATCCCAGACTCGTCCCCAAATACCTGCCTGGGGTCATGTTCCAGTTTCTAAATCGGCGAACGATATTAATAGTTCCACACTGAAACCTTAAACACAGCTCCCATCGCTTTGGTTGCCCCACCGGATGTT
>NC_090870.1:65617787-65620287 GCF_036669935.1 Montipora foliosa
GTGAGCAGTGGCCACGTCTACAATTTCCACAACTGCATTGTGGTGATAAACCAAGGACATGCAGGACAGTGGACAGTGGACAGGGGGTGCAGGGATGGCGCAGTGGTGAGGGCACTCGCCTCCCACCAATGTGGCCCGGGTTCGATTCCCAGACTCGGTGACTCGGCGTCATATGTGGGTTGAGTTTGTTGGTTCTCTACTCTGCTCCGAGAGGTTTTCCCCGGGTACTCCGGTTTCCCCTCTCCTCAAAAACCAACATTTGACTTGATTTGTGTTAATTGTTAATTTCAATTTACAGTGTCCCCAATTAGTGCTTCAGCGCTAGAACGACTAGACACTTAAATAAAGTTCCTTTCCTTTTTTTTAGTCTAACGCTTCATGCACAACAAGCCGTGATGTATAATTTGTCCGCAGCCATGTTCCTTGCCAGCCCTAAAGGTTTTTTAACTTTGTGCATTTTCGCTTGACTTTCATTTAGGCAACTTTTCTTAGACCATAAAGTAAATTTTCAGTGATAATTTCCATTCAAAACGAACTGTCAAAATTTTATATGGCCTCCTGCAAAATTTTAGTTTTAGCGCATTTCAATGGGCGCTATTGTCATTTCATTCATCAGTTCATGACGAATGAGAGCCAATCATTTGAGAAAGATTTGACAGTTGCCTTAAACATAATGAACAGACACAAGGAATTCGAAAGGCATTTTTTGTGAAGAAACTCAGAAAATTACGAACTTTAGCAAAAATGTATGCTTTAAACGAAAACTGTATTCTTCTTAATGTTCTCGGTTTTCGATACAATAAACCAGTAAAAACAATTACGGTTGTGAGCGTAATTTGTCACCCACGACATTACAAGGTAAATCAAAACGATGCGGTTTCATCTGTCGTGTAAACAGCGAAATCGCATCGATTTGAATACGATTTGAATAAATTTGCATTGTTCAATTCAAAATAGTGAATTTAGCACGTAGTGCAGCGCTCGTTTACACCAGCACGACTTGGATTTTCTGACGAAAAACCGGGTCCGTGTAAACGCTTCCAAACCGCATCGATTTTGACGCGGTTTCGAAGTCATGAAACCGTGTCGATGTGAAACCGCGTTCATGTAAACGCTGCCTTAAAGAGAATATCCGCTTTCCGAAAAATCAATTCTTAGAAAACATTGTTATACAAAGATACATTTTCATAGAGGTTCATTTGTAACATTACTTATTGCTTTCGGGTTAGTCTGCTTCCAGACAAGGGATTGCTAACGCTTAGTAGCAAGTCTTCTAAGTGACGTGGCGGGTACGGCTAATTCCATGTTCTTTGGAATGACCGACTGAGCACTATGATAAAAAGAAGCCACCCGATTGTGCTAAATCATTTGCGAGAGTTGTTTTACATGGAGAAACAAAAGTGAACAAATTTGTACCGGCTACACATTCTGACATTTATATCAAACGGTCTACATGGTCTACCACAACTTTTCACTGAGAAAATAATGTGATGTATTTCTTGCTGTTGCGATGGTAGACCGTGCTTGGATGGTAGACCGTTGGTAAATGGAATAGACGATATGTACGGGATTTCTAACTGTGTGAACTTTATTACGAATCATCTGGTAATGTATTGAATTGAATAGAAAAGAAAGAACTAGTTGAATTGTGCTGTTTGCTGGAAGATACGATTTTCAACTGTAACGCCACCATCGCCAATGACGTCACCAAGGAACACAATAAATGGTATTGTGTTACATAATACGAGCCATGTGTAACTTTCAGAGCATCAGATCTGCGGTGAAAAATACTTTGCTCGCTTTATTATTTGGTACGGAGTCTTCTGTTAGCGATGATATCTCCAAACACTTGAACAGCAACGAAGTGTTGACTCTTTGGTGTTTGCTTGCATTCGTGTTCCAGTGCGTTATGTCTTTTCGGCACTCTCCAGGGAGAACAAACTCGAGTACCCTTCTAAACTTTTCGTGGCTGGAAAATTTAGTTAAATGGTTACAATATTTCTCTTCACTGTCTTTACCTCGTGCTAGATCTCTCAAAACAGCCACCGAGAATCTGTGTTCACTAGGTATCTCGAAGTCTGGTTGAATGGAACTGGAAACGAAGTTCTCCCTACAGGTTTCATCGTATTCTCCTTCTCCCTCGGATGCTGTTTCTGTTAATTCTGATTCTAGGACAGCATTCATCTCTTCAATCTTTCTTGTCTTTTCTGGCAATGCCTCTCAGGGTGGTTTTTTTTTTTTTTGTAGTCCAGCTAAAAGTTGACGGAGAAGCCCCAGTTTTCAGATTCCTTTTAATTGCATAAAAGTCTGCGATATCTTCTTTTTGAAAGTGGGCTGAACAAAGCTTCGTACGTTTGGTGACTGTACAATCCTTTTTCGGGTCTCTTTTTATATTAGATATCCAGACTTACAAGATGTGGGGAAGATTAAGTTACAAATCTGAAGACCGAAATATTTATATAAGTACACTGTCGATCGATCAAATTTCGCACTTTCCTTA
>NC_090870.1:65622787-65625287 GCF_036669935.1 Montipora foliosa
AGTTCAAGATTTTCCGAGGTTGAAGAGGAAAAAATTACTGAAACGCCAGGTTTGGTTTCACTTATTACACGACAAAGAAAAGTTATGATTGATCATTGACATTGGCTTGATTTAATATGCTCACTGAGAATTCTGTTTTAAGTGTGCTTTCTGTTTTTTTTTTTACTGTACAATGAACTCGAAATTTTCAATACTGCACTTAGCTTCACTTCGTGTAGTATTGACAATTTCTCGTTAATTGTACAGTAAGCGCGTGCGTGTATTTGAAAACAAAACACTCACAACAGTCTCTAACCCGTAAATAATCGCCTCAACGGCAACCAATTGCAATCAGCCCAAATAAAACACGTCATTTTTTAAGTTGCGGTTTTCTGAAGTAGGAAATTTAGAAAGAATACAACTTTTTACCTTAGTATTTTCCAGGTAGAGAGAAAAAAAATCGTACACTTAACCGAAAAATGGTCCCTTGATTTAAGTCTTCAGACTTCATCAGCAGTTACATTGACTAAAGTGACCAACAGCGCTTTCAACTGACTTGGTTTATTTCAAATCGTTTCTTGCATATTCTTACTACCTGTCCATTAACAGTAACGATGCGCAAATAGCAGCGTTTATTTTTCCACTTTTGTGTGGCAACTATCCCTATAATGACACAAACTTTTGTATTTAGAAGTGCACATCTAGCTCAAAAATGGGTAAATATCCTTCATAAGGACAAAAACATTGTTTCAACTAGAAATTGTGGAAAATTTCAAAGGTTCCCCATAACATTGAGACCAATTCAAAACTTCTATATCCTGTAACACTGAGACTAATTCAAAAATTATTGTCCAAAAGGGTCCATGGAAATGTCCATGTACCATGTATCATTGAGACTAACTCAAAAATTCTTGAGCAAAAGGGTACATGGAAATTTCCATGTAGTACATGTAGCCCGTACCATTGAGACTAATTCAAAACTTCTATACCGAAAGGGTCCATGGAAAATTCCATGTACCTTGTAACATTGAGACCAATTCAAAATTTCTTGTCTAAAAGGGTACATGGAAATTTCCATGTACCTTGTAACATTGAGACTAGTGATAACATTCTATACCGAAAGGTTCCATGGAAATTTCCATGTACCCTGTAACATTGAGATTAATTCAAAAATTCTTGTCCAAAAGGCTGAAAAGGGTACATGAAAATTTCCATGTAGTACATGTAGCCCGTACCATTGAGGCTAATTCAAAAATTCTATACCGAAAGGGTCCATGGAAATTCCATGTACCTTGTAACATTGAGACCAATTAAAAAATTCTTGTCCAAAAGGACACATGGAAATTTCCATGTACCTTGTAACATTGAAACTTCTATACCGAATTTCCATGTACCCTGTAACAAAACCAATTCAAATGTTTTTACCAAAAGGGTAACAGTAACATGAAAATTATTTACAGAAAGGGTTCATGGAAATTTCAATGTACCCTAAAACAGTAATACAACAATTATTATTAAGTTTAATTATGTAAAAATTACAATCCTTATTGCCGTATAAGACAATATTTCCAACACAGTCTGTTCCCTCCTCATCACTGTCTGATTGTGCTTTACATTTGTGGGCAAGGGTTGTGATTTCCCTGCTTCAGCTTCTTGAGTGCATTATTAACGGGACTTTGTTTCTCATGCATGTAAATGCTCAGTATTCACTATAAATTCAAGAGATGGCTTCAGGCAGGAAGAAACTGAAAAATGTATAAGAGAAGAAAATAAGCATGTTGATTGTCAGAGACCTAGCTCACTTTGATGACATTTTAACTCTTACAGCTGGTACATGTATATTTACAGTTTCTATAATTTGTTCAAGAACAAAGCTACTGAGTTCGTTACAGAGAAAAAAGGTGCTTCCTGTTCTTCTATACCTGTTTATAGCATGCAGCATTTATAAAAATCACAGAGGCAGGAAGGAATATAATTTTTTGATAAGACCAAGACTTGTTTTATTAATGAATTTGACACTAAATAACTTTTGACAAAATAATTATCAGCTTTAGCCATAAACATGAACTTTTCACACACTATGGAAGCGGCTACTCAGGGAAAAATAATGTATATGCATTTTTTGGGGCTGGCTTGGCAAGGAAAGCAATTTTCCCCGGCTACATGAAAATTTTCTCTGTCTACTTCAAATTTTCGGGAGAACCCTGAACAAGTCCAGCTCCATCAACCGTGAGCTTTTAATTCCCTGGTGCAAGTATGCTTTTGAGTTAAACGTTTTTTTTCACATGCAAATTTGTCTAGAAAATTCTGAAAACAAGATCCTAAATATATATGTTTCTCGTCTTTTTATATCTGTCCTCCCTTCTATACCCCCGGAAGTTACACCAACAGCTTGTAAACTGTTTGCCCTTATGATATCCAGCTGTATTAGTTATTGTACACAAAACGAGTACAAATATTCCACGATATTGTACAGTTATTTGTACACTTGGTTGTTGTACAGCAGAGAACCGGTTTGACT
>NC_090870.1:65630287-65637787 GCF_036669935.1 Montipora foliosa
TTAGTGGGATAGATGCAGTACAGTAAATACCCACATATAAGAAACTAGAATTTAAGAACCTGTAAGGCTAGAATTTTTATCTTAGACCCCCCCCCCCCCCCCTTCCTTACATACATACCAGTTTAGCCTAAAAAAATTAAAAAGTTTCTTGTAGAAAACGAGCTTGAAATTTCAAGCGTTCGGAACAAATTTTAAACTGAACAGATCTTGTTCAAAACTTTTTTTCATGGTTATCATTGAAATATAAAGGTATCGGCAAATCACATATGTATCATATAGTAGATATGTGGAAATAATAACTAATGTAAGAACCTAGATAGCCTAACTTGGAAAATCTAGGTTCGTATTTGTGGGTGTTTACTGTACAATAAAGATTATGTGATCTCGAACTCTGCAAATTGAAAACGTGGCAATAAAACGAAGCTTACAATTCAGACCAAGTCGCCATTAAAATATAATTTATACAAAAAAAAAAAAAAACTTTGTCCTAGTCCACTCTCCACCTACTCCTCAGGTTTTGCCGCCTACTAAAATTCGAGTATTTCCAAAAACAAAATATGCAAAGACATCAAAATTAAATAATGCTTCTTCCTACTGCCCCACAACCACAAAACAAAAACAACTTAATTTTGACTACACAGACTGGAAGATATAATGGCATTACAATGATTAATCTCATTCTATTAAAAATTGCAGAAATTCAGCCTGGACCTCCAACAAATGTGGTTGCTCTGCCAAGTTCTTCATCAAGCATTAACTTGAGTTGGAGTGCTCCTCGAGGAAACTTTGAGATTTATGCATATGTAGTATATTGTAACAGGATTGGTGATGGTGAAGCGCCAACTAATGTTTTAAATGCTACTGAACACATACATGTAATTAAAGAACTGCATGGTTTCACAAATTACACATTATATGTTAGGGCAGTTACAAAGGCTTTGCTAGGAAGAAAATCCAGATCAGTCGTTCAAAGGACACTTGAAGGCAGTAAGTCATTTATTTGCCTACCCTTTTTGCCACTTACAGTAGTGCTTAACTTGACTGAGAGCCTTTCCCTGATGCAGGGTGTAAACTGTGGGGGTTTGGGATGTTTCAGTTATAGTAGAGCAATGACCTGCAATCTGCACTTTACACCCTCCATTTCCCTGATATTTTTTTGCCTATTTTGAGTGTGTTAAAGGACCATTCTGTCAGAAGGTTCACTTACTTGACAACTGAGTTTTAATTTTGCAGGAAATGTTCTTTAAAAAAAGGAATTTTGCGATTTATTGTACGTAAAAGTTCTTACGACACTGCTGGGCAGATGACACTTTGTTTCCTTCATGAGCTCTGTCAATGTTCCAGGGACAAAACCTGGAGTACCACTCCATGGAGTACCCCTATGGAGTACCCTTAAAAATAGTTGATCAGAAGTTAAAAAATTATTGTAAGAAATTATTGTAAACCAGTATTTGAGCAACCTAATATCAAGTGTCAATGTTTTTGTGTCAGTTTACTTTCTTTTACGTATTTTTTCTAGAGCCATCAAGAGCACCTAAGAGTGTAAGCATCACCAGTATTACGCCAGATGTAAGTAATTTCCTAAAGAGTCTCTTCAGATTGCAGGGTGAAAAAACCTAACATCAAACATATTTCCTTCACCAGAGTCTTGATTTAGAGTGGCAACCACCGCCAATAATGTACCAAAATGGAATTATAACCAAGTATATAATTGAGTGGGAAGAGCATGGTAAAATAGGATCGCCCAGCAGCTTAGAAGTACCAGGTCATATTCTCCATACAACGATTAATGGGTTATTCGAGGGAAAAACATACAGTGTAAAAGTATCTGCAGCAACTGTCATTGGCAGGGGAATATGGAGCCCACCAGTCATTGGAACAGTCCTAACTCAGCCAGATAATGGTAAGAGGCAGTACATGTATTACAAGGCTCGAAATTGCGACCAATACAGTTGCATTTGTGACTGAGGAGCAGGCGTAGCTCAGTCGGCTAGTGCGCGGTCTTCTGAACTGGAGGTTGCTAGTTCGATCCCCATCTCATTCCGCCCACGTCTGTCTTGACTTTCCTCTGATCTGTGTAGCTGTAGCTAAGGGGGCTACTTTTCCCCTATATTTAGTGTTATTTATCAAATGTCACAAAAGTTGTCCTGTAATTTATAAATAACACATTGAAGTACCCTTGCGATTTTTAAATCGCGCCATGCGCAACTTTGCGATTTAGATTTAGATTTAAATCAAGATCGCAAAATACAATGATAGTCACTACCCTCTCAGGTTAATAATTATGAAGGGTTTCCTCTGGATGTAAAAGGATTCCGTCTTGACGATTTTCAAATGTCTAGGGGACAATACAGGTCACGATTCACTGATGAAAGGGTCACGTTCTAGTTTGCATTGTTGCTGTTGGGCTTCGCAGGTGGCTGTCTCTATCAGTAGTTTGAAACGGCAAAACAGGAAAAAAAAAACTTCACTGGAAGAATTACAGTAGCAGTCACTGAGCAAACTAAAGTTGCTCAGGTCTGAACAAAAACTCGCCTAATGTGAAGGAATCCAAAATCCGGAATCCGGCAAATGTGAGGCTTTGGAATCCAGAATCCAGGATCCAGGGAGTGGAATCCGAAATCCATTGTATGGAATCCAGAATCCACGGAATTGGAATCATTGGATGGAATCCAGGATCTATTTCGGTGGAACCCGTGAGTTTAGAATCCGGAATCCATGGGTTGGAATCTGGAATTCGAGGTACACCTGTGGCCTGTTTCTCAAAAGTCCCGAAACTTTTCGGGTCTATTTCGGGTTCCACAATTCCCCTTATATCTTCGCAACGCCGCGGTTCTAAGCCATCAAACGTCGCTATGCTTGTTAAAAAGGAACAAAACATTAAGATGTGCTATTTACACAATAAGAATGACATACATATATCAAGTGCTTATACATGTACATCAAAACTGTTATACATACATCAAGACTGTTATACATACATCAAAATTCGCCATATACATATCAAAGCTCATATTTACATGTTGAACGATGCTACACTTACATCAAGATTATCTGATATATTTACATGAAGATTCTTTAGCAACATGTACATCAAGTTTCCACATAAATATACATCATGATTCGTGATACTTTCCATCGAGTTTTAAACACATAAAGATGCGTGATAACATACACAGTGTGACTGCTAACGTCCGTGTCTTATATATCTACATCATTCGTGATATATGTACATCAAGATTTGTGATATACCGGTATACATCAAGATTCGTGCACTTCTTACATGAACACAAGAATACCACTGGATTTAAAGAGTGAGGAGTGGGCAGCCCTAAAGGCAGGAATCGAGAATCCGGAATCCGGAAACCGGAATCCGGAAACCAGAATTATCCACAAATCGCCAGAACTACAACAACTTACCCACTCCTTGTACGCTCTGCTATAATTCCCAGACTCAAGTATTTAACTCTGAGGAAATGTAAACCGTAAAAAGGATCTGACCTTGTTATTCTGGATATAAAGACTTGAACGTGGTGATGACATTATCAAGCTAAGGTAGTCCACATTACAATAAAGGGAACTTAAAACTTGTTTAATTCATTTTCCTTGCTTTTTAACCTGCCTTGGTACAAAAATGCCTCTTTTAAAGGAACAAGGCGCCAGGGATGATGTGTTGCGTAAGTGATGGAGCGACTGAAGCTGTCGATTATAGGTTGAGAAACAACATACAGTGAATATGAAAAATTTACATTTTAGAAGCTTATTGTGAGAGTATATAAGTAGACGAGTCCAAGCGGAGTATTTAACTAGTTTTCACAAGCGGAGAGAGTTGGCGTTATCCGTGTTCAGTCAAGTGTGACAGAAGCAGTGTTTATTCAAGTTGGCGGAGACCGTGTAAGTTTATCAAGTACGAGCTGTTTAGAATATTTACTTCGTGGAAACTACTTTCATTTTGGAATAAATCTTTTTGTTGTTGTTCCGACAACCCTGCGTTCAGTTTAGTTTGCAAGCTACCCATCCTCAAAACATTCGAACTCGTAACATCGGCCTTGAAGCGCAATATTCATCTGCCTTTCGGCAGAATCTTTAAAACTTGCTTGTTTCCTGGCCTATTCAATGCCAGTGGGACGTCTCGAAAAAACTTATCTTCGATAAACCATGTAAATTTTTCATATTCACTGTATGTTGTTTCTCAACCTATAATCGACAGCTTCAGTCGCTCCATCACTTACGCAACACATCATCCCTGGCGCCTTATTTCTTTAAAAGAGGCATTTTTGTACCAAGGCAGGTGAAAAAGCAAGGAAAATGAATTAAACAAGTTTTAAGTTCCCTTTATTGTAATCTGGACTACCTTAGCTTGATGATGTCATCACCACATATCCAGAATAACAAGGTCAGATCCTTTTTACAGTTTACATTTCCTCAGAGTTAAATACTTGAGCCAGGGAATTATAGCAGAGCGTACACGGAGTGGGTAAGTTATTGTAGTTCTGGCGATTTGTGGATAATTCTGGTTTCCGGATTCCGGTTTCCGGATTCCGGATTCTCGATTCCGACCTTTAGGGCTCCCCACTCCTCACTCTTTAAATCCAGCGGTATTCTTGTGTTCATGTAAGAAGTGCACGAATCTCGATGTACACCGGTATATCACAAATCTTGATGTATCACGAATGATGTAGATATATAAGACACGGACGTTAGCAGTCACACTGTGTATGTTATCACGCATCTTGATGTGTTTAAAACTCGATGGAAAGTATCACGAATCATGATGTATGTTTATGTAGAAACGTGATGTACATATTGCTAAAGAATCTTCATGTAAATATATCAGATAATCTTGATGTAAGTGTAGCATCGTTCAACATGTAAATATGAGCTTTGATATGTATATGGCGAATTTTGATGTATGTATAACAGTCTTGATGTATGTATAACAGTTTTGATGTACATGTATAAGCACTTGATATATGTATGTCATTCTTATTGTGTAAATAGCACATCTTAATGTTTCGGGCCCGAAAAGCTATCGGGACTTTCGAGAAACAGGCCCCTGGATTCCTTTTTATACGGCGAAAAAAAACGTAGGACAGAGGTAATACTCCTACAATGTACGTGCACGTGCACCGAGTGAGAAAACGTTTACATGGAGAGAAGAAGAACTTAACAGTTGATAGACGCAGCGACATATGCTTTCTGTACTCACTTTTCATACAAAAAGTCGTACTTGGCCTTGAAGCTAAGATGTTTCTTGAAATTATATGTTCTCCTTTGAGAGATGGGAGATGCCATGTAAACCCGCGTTTGGAACATCTTACAACTAGGTGTGAAAACCAAAAGAGGCGGAAGGGCATTGAGACTTTCAGATTGCCCCCTATAAAACTTCACCTGACCGATTTTTCTACATGTAAACCAAACAAAAGTTTCAGACCTCACTTTCTAAAATATTCTTAGAGCCAAAATTCAGCTCATGGTGTGATGTAAATAGACCGCCTGATGATTCGTCATTGAGAATGATATGCGTCTTTACTACTTGTAAAAGGTGTCTTCCCATATTACAGGGCCTTCATGAAAATGCAAACTTTGGAGCTCAAATTCCAGTCAACGGTTTTACTTCTCGCTGCTGTCAATCATTGTCCCGGAACGGGTCCATTGGTCGCATTCACAGTTCCGATTGGCTAATTTCGATCTATTGAAACCTATTTACAATTCATTTGGATTAAAAAAGGAACTATTATGAAGCACAATAGAGCTGTTTTGAAGGACCATTTTTTCTTAAAAAAAAAAAAAGTCATAAAAGTACTATGATATTCTTATTTGTAATAGAAAAAATTCATGTCATAATCGCATTCTGGTACTTAAAGAAAAACCACTCTTATTTAAAAATATCAAGCAGATAATACCAGTCATTAAAAAAAAAATTGTAAAATGAAAATAAAAAAACAAATTATGAATACGAAAAACTAAGAAATGCTAGCAGTCACATTCTCCATTTTAATATCTGTGTCCTGAAGGTCTACATTTCTTCTTCTTTCTCTGGAACCTCCAAGGCAGAGGAGGGCTGAGCGGAGGATAGCAAAGGATACTTATGCTCTTAGCCAAGACACGGTTCTGGCGTTGTCCTCTTCCTTCTTAATGGAGTAGTTCAGATAATCTGTTGTGGTATCTCTTACCACGGCCATTCCGCCTGTGGTAGTAAAAACAAGTGGCGTGAAGGTGCCTTGCTCCACCTCCCTCGCCCTGCTTGCATATTGGCGTTCTTTTTTCATTCTCGTGTTTCCTGTAGATTTCCTTGGGGCTTAGATCTCTGTAAGAACCTGCATTAGGGTGACAAACCCTGACATCGAAGAATGCAGTCTTCTGTCTCTCCCAGACGCCACGGGCGCTAATATCTAAACGCGCATCAGGATATCTGTTGGCACCTCTCCATTAACTTCCTGAAGGACTAGCTCTGTATCCACATCATTACATACCATGCTCAACATTTCTGCTTCCAGGTCACGAAGTTCATTATGACGCTGTATTTTAAACCGGCCACGTCGGCATACCATTGCATGATCTGCGTTGAACTGGTCCCCGCACACGCACACTTTCGGTGTGTCGGTGATTTCCCAGTCGTATCTCTACTTGATTGCATCCCTGAATTCTCTGTTATGTAGATTGAAGGTCAAGACTTTGATGGGGATTACTGTCAGTTCGATGCTCCCTTCTCCGTAGCTAGCTCTACAGCTCGCTTGGTTCCTGTCGGGAGAGAGGTCTTCACCCGTTCTAGCCTCTCATCCATGCACTCATCCTTCTTGGTACGCGCGTTTATTTGCAGTGTTCTTATTTCTGACGCATCCGGGGTCTGATGCACTTGCTCCACAATTTGCCTTACTAGGGGACCTGTGACCCTGACTGAAGCCTTGTGTTCTTTGGGTGAGGCTCTGGCTGGATCTATAAGCCGAAACCCTCCCATGCACACAGGAAGCGCAAGGAGTTCTCGCTCGGCTTCAGTTATTGCGTGGTCCGTAATAGCTGGTATGAGGAATTCAGTTATCGCACGCTCTAATGGCTCTAGCAAGTCAGTAATGTCGGGCAGTGTCCTTAAGAAATACGTCCATCGGTGCCATAGCCCAAAAGTGAACGCTGCATAGCTCGCCTTAGGTTGTGATGTGGCGAACTCTGCAAGTTTGGTGACCTGGTTTACCCAGTCTTCTACCTTCTCGCCCACGTACTCTTCACGAAATGACCTCGACCCAAGAGCAGCACCTAGATGCTTGTGGCCCACAGAGGTAATGTTAATCGCTGTGTCGCCGAATTCCTCACTAGCAGCGTGTTCTCTATCAGGTTTTGTGATCAACAAGCACTTTTTTGCATCGAGAAAGTGCCCTAATGCCGGACCACTCTCTGATAGTTCGTCGTACCATCTTTCAGCGAGCCACTTCCCGTTGCATCGTCAGCAAACCAACACTGTTTAGCTGCGCTTGAGACGTCTTGAGAAGTGGCTGGAGACTA
>NC_090870.1:65640287-65645287 GCF_036669935.1 Montipora foliosa
TGGCTTTGGAAATGTTTCTGAACATCCAATTTTAAGGAAATTTTCAAGTTCTGCTATTTCAACGGTTAGGTTTAACCCTAAACCCTAACCCTAACCCTAAACCGGTTTTATACAAATGTAGACCAAGTCAGCGAGGTGGAACCAATTTTCTATATCAACAAAGGCCTTCGAAGAGCTACCAATAATTTCGCTACGTCATGAATTTGAAAGACAGCTTGAATTATTATCCTATGTTGAAAGAACTCATAACGATAAAGCAACTCGTGCTACTGGTAGAAATCTTTTAGAAATTGAACCACAATCTTCATGTCAAGCCAAAATAAGTGAAACAAAAAGTGACTTAAGCAAGGCTATTTTAAAATCCAAGACTAGACGCTCAATGACCGTACACTGGGTTTCCTGTGGTACGTGTTACTCAAAAACAGAAGGGACTGTAGCGTTCCAGTCAATTTTTTCAAGTCGGGGGTCATTAAGACCTTTTAAAGGGTCACCCAGAAGTCGTGCCAGCAGAGGCTCTTTGGCTCACACGTTGATACGACGAAACAGATCTTTTTCTGAGGTTTAAAACCTGGCTACCATCCTATTAATCGTTTATCAGAAATATAAAAATTCCTGTCATCTTTAAAAAAATAGGCACGCATCGCGTATGTGTGGTAGTGCAGTAACACAGCTCTTTATTCCATATTGTCAACTGAGCTCCGTTTTGTCTTCCAGGATATTCAAGTTCAATATGTAGCTCTAATAGTACACGATATTGTTTTGGTATTGTATATCATTGTCGTGTCATGGTAAACGTCTTAGGTAAATAGCCCCCTTAGAAGACATGTGGTTACTAGCAAAGTACTAAACCCAGAAAGATTGAAGAAAATAAAAGGGAATTGAGAAACATTGGCTTCTAGGGTGACATGTTGATCATTTTCAAGTTCCCTCACAACTTCTTTCAGCATGCACTCTGAGCTTCCGACAGCTTTGTAATAGAAAAGTTCACTGCAGTTAACCCTTGTCCGGCGGGGTTAGTATCTGGATGGGTGACCCAAAAAATATGCCACTTCGTAACAGAAGCATAGGACCGAAATTTCTATTTTAACGCTCAAAAATGCGAACTAAGCAAGGTACAGATTTTGTTAGCTTGCTTTATGCAAAACAAATATTGATGCAAAAGTAAATAAATATTGGTACACAGTTTTTAGGAAGAACAGAAGGAAGTTTTCAGGATGGTCGATCGAGAATAAAATATTGTGCCATCAGCAACAAAATTTACGACATGAAAACAACATTAATTTTGAACCGCGAGTATGAAAAGTTACCATCAGCGACAAACATTTTGCAAGATTTTTGCTACGTTCAAATTTGTTATTGTACTTTTGGCTACACAAGTGAATCGCAAAATCGAAAGTGACATCGAATTCAGTGGGCGCCGTGATCAAGTTACCGCGGCGTGTTTACTCGCAAAACGGTGAAGCATCTGTGTCAAATGATGGCAAGATACCAGGTTTTTGTTTTTGTTAGTTTTCTTTTTCTTTCAAGTGTTATAAAGTTTGACAAGAAATGTGCAAATTCAACGCAAATATCATAATCGCCCAACTCTTGAGGTTGACCGTTGTTTCTGCAAAGTCAAAACTTTACTCTCCAAGACGAGGTTATTTATCACCAGATAATTCCATCATTTTGGGAATAGCAGCTACTTTATTATTCATAAGCGTCACAATTTTTTGCCGATTTTTGGGCTTATTTTATTGAAACTCAAGCACGCTTCCAACAGAACTGTCTAAATTCGTGACTTATGTGCTGATTAGAGTGCACTACCCAAAAAATCCTCCCATATCACATTTCAACACACGTATGCAAATTTGTTAAGGTCGAAAATTACACAACATGATAAATACACAAAAGGTGGAAATCTCACAAAAATCTTTTCCAGCGAAAAGAATTATTGAAACAAACAACATATTTGCTACTAGAGGCAAAATACCCTTCCTATTTAAATTGCGTGGGTGCAAACGAGACACACAATCGGTGTCACTAAGCATTAGCAGTTCACATCAAACCCTTTTCGAAAGAACCTTGACCGTAAATAATAAAGCACAAAAGAGACAACAAGCTTTCATTCAAATAATTTTTCACTGTCACATTTCCAATTTTGTGCAGAGTTGAGAACAAAATGAATGTAACTTGCCAGACAACTTAGATGCGACTTCAGTAAACACCGTGACGCATTCAAAGCGTTCGATTCCTTCAATGTTATTTAAATCCATAAAAGAATTGCCATTTGATTTCAGTGTTGTATATAATACCAAGTTAGTAAAATATTTGAAACAAAGCTCACTTGATATCCAACGGCGAAAAATGAAATTGTCGTCGAATACCATTATTTGTCGCTTTAAAGATTCCAGATATTTATTTTTCACCGCATGTCTTGTCTATCCAATTGACGTTCCATTCTTGAGCTCCATAAGGGTATATTTTGTTTAAGGATGCACTAAAACGCCATTCGCGTTACAATGACTTTCGACGTCATTGCTAATAATTAAATGTTGTCCTGCGTGCACCAGAGAGATCTATGCATTACCCCAGCCCCCTCAAACCTAACAAATACGCACAGAAGACTCTATGTACAAAGACACCTCTTAGCCAACCCAGTAGTAAACATCGCGCGCTTTAATATTCGTTCGCTTAAAAAACAGACAACACCTAATAGAGTTGAAAGAAATCGTACATAGGATGGATTATCACATATTCGTAGTTTCCGAGTCGAGGCTTAAGTCGACCGTCAGTAATGCTGAGGTTGCAATCGAAGGATACAAATTAACACGACTGGACAGAATAAGGAAAACCAGTGGAGGCGTCTACGTGTACATCCGTAACTCACTAGAAGTCAAAGTCCTTAAAAACTTGACCGAAACATCCACTTCTGGCTTCCAACAACTATGGATACAAATCCAGCACAGAAAATTGCGCTCGATATTGCTTTTTACCACAATTGCTTGTAATCTCGCAATCTGATTGGCTAATTTGCCGTTGTCGAGTCTAGACACACGTCAGAGTCTTGGTACACGTCATGCTCGTGTCATTTTGTCACGCAATGTAATAGCCAATCAGGAACGCCCATTTTGGGAAATAAACCAATCATATTACGAGAAAGGTATAGACAGCACTTGCTCTTTCTTTGAGTCATGATTTTGAACAGGCTCTGAAATAAAAACTTTCTTTGGCGCTGAATATTGTGGTAAAAAACAAATCGAAAGTGGTTCAGCGTTGTCCGTATTCTTATCGACGACGATATTGGTCATCACAGTGGTCAGAATTTGTTGTGGACTCAGTTGGCTGCGCCTCCTGAGTCCACAACATTTTGACCACTGTGATGACGAATATCGTTGTCGATAAGAGTACAGACAACGCTGAACCACTTTCAGTTTGTTAATTGTTCTGTGTATAGGCCACATCATTGTCTGGTGAGTTGCTTTGTGGGTGACTTCATTGATCAATACATCCAAGTATTAACCATTGGTAAGGATATACTTGTTGTTGGTTATTTGAGCCGCAATCTTTTGAAAGATTGTCCAGATTCCAGTGCTTTGAAAGACTTGTGCTATTCTTTTAATTTAATTTAACGTCATCCCTTATCGACGTAATTATGTATCAAACACCGATTTAGTAATAAAGAGCGGTGTACTAGAAAGCTGTATTAGCGATCACTATTTAGTCTACTCATTGCTCGACCGTAAATCACCAAAACGTCCTCCATCCTATAGAAGTGCTAGAACTTACAAGAATTATGATGCTGCAGATTTTAATGATGTTTTGTCACGTGTATAGTGGGACCAGATTTATTAAACTGATGACGTTAACGAAAAATTAGAGTATTTCAACGATAGGTCTCTGAAATATTAGATCAACATGCACCAATCAAAAACATGAAGATAAGGAACCGTCAATGTCCGTTTATTAATGAAGAAGTAAAACATCTCATGCGCAACAGAGACACTCTTCACAAGCTGGCCCGTATTTCTGGTTTAGCAGTAGACTGGAAAAGGTACAGCTCATCTCGCGAAATGGTGAAATTAAAGTTGAGAGAAGCAGAAACAGACTATATTAAAAACGAGATCACATTTATGAATAAACAGTGCATATCGAAAACCATCAGGAATAGTCTCCCTCGGAAGGAGGGACCATTGGTGGCACTTTTAACCTCACTGAGACCTGTTACCATAAGTTGTCCTTAAAGACTGGAGTATATATTCTATATATATTATATACATTCAAGCACCCAAAGAAGGTGATCTCGGCAACTGTGATAACTGGAGGGGAATTACCCTACTTTCTGTGCCAAGCAAGATATTCTGCGGGATACTACTCAAGCGCATTGAAAAGGCTATTGATACAGGACCAGATGTTTGCTTTACGCAACATTCAGGAACAGTCTCTCGAATGGAATACATCTGTTTGCATTAACTTTATTCATTTTCAGAAAGCATTCGATAGCATACACCGAGAAAGGTTATGGAAGATCTTCCAAGCTTATGGAATACCACCTAAGATTATCAACCTTATTAAGATGTTCTACAATAACTTTGAATGCAGTATCATCCTCGGAAATTCCATTACGGAAGCATCTCCAATAAAATCCGGTGTGCGCCAGGGCTGCATACTCTCGCCTATCCTCGTCCTTGTTACAATCGACTGGGTTATGCGCCAAACAACTTCTGGCGATATTGCCGTCCTTTCTTCAACACCTGCCCATCTTCAGGAGAAGTCGGACGATCTTAATATGAATGCCAAGATGATAGAACTGACTATCAGGAAAAAGAAATCCAAAATCATGTGTCAACTCTGGTGCAACTAGGTCAGTCAACATCGATGGAGAACCGCTGGAACATATTGAAGAGTTCACTTATCTTGGGAGTGTGATCAGTACGGATAGCAGTGTCCAGAAGGACATCAAGCCCAGGCTTAACAATCCTAGGTGTGCATTTAGTAGACTCAAAAACATCTGGAAGTCT
>NC_090870.1:65655287-65662787 GCF_036669935.1 Montipora foliosa
TCTCTTCAAAGAAGAAAACCTTTCAATCACAATCGAAACGAGCCTATTTTCCACCGACATTCTGGACGTAACGCTGGATTTACGGAGAGAAAAGTACTACCCCTACAGAAAACCTAACAACAAACTATCATACATCAATGCAAAGTCGAATCATCCACCCACCATCATCAAAGAGCTGCCAATAATGGTCAACAAAAGAATATCTGACCTGTCTTGCGACAAAGACGAATTCGACAAAGCCAAAGATGTCTACGAATTGGCGTTTAAGGAAAACGGGCACAACACAACCTTCAAGTACGAGCCCGCCAAGCAAAACAGCAAACGGAAAAGGAACCGTCAACGCAATATCCTCTGGTTCAATCCACCATACAACCTGCAAGTCAAGAGCAACATCGGAAAAAAATTCATCTACCTGATCAAGAAACACTTCCACAAAGGCCACAAGCTTCACAAAATTCTAAACACGAACACAATCAAGCTTAGCTACTGCTGCACAACCAACATGACAGGCATTATTAGGCAACACAATGCAAAAGTATTAAACGCCACGAAAGCACCTAACGAAGCGCGGCTATGCAATTGCAGAAACAAGCAATCATGCCCCTTAGACGGCAAATGTCTTTCATCGTCAATAGTCTATAGAGCCGGAGTGACAAGCGATAACAACACCAAGATCTACTACGGAGCGTCAGAGGGCGAATTTAAAACCCGATACAACAATCACACTAAATCCTTCAGGCATAAAAAGTACTGCAGTGAGACGGAGTTATCGAGGCATATCTGGAGTCTAAAGGACAATAACATCAACTACACGCTACGCTGGGCAATAGAGTCTTTCGCCTCACCATACAAATGTGGATCAAAGAGATGCGACCTGTGCCTTACAGAAAAGTTGTACATAATAAAAGCAGATACACGCCACCTACTGAACAAAAGAAACGAGTTAATTTCTAAATGCAGACACAAGAACAAATACCTTTTGTCGAACTTAAAATAGCACGCTCCCCTAGAGTATTAGAATGGTCGATGACTTGAAGTCGCTACGCTGTGAAGTTGTCTTTCTTCTAAACTAATAATCAGGACACGATCATACTTTTGCCTCTGGTTTTCATACAGATCTGTTTCGTACAGGACGTTTAGTTTGTCCTGCACTCATCAGTGTGTAACCAAGAGTGATTTTATTCGTTGAAGATTACCGCTTTTTAGTCATACATGGCCGTTCGTGTTGCACGCTCCTATTTACCTAAGGGTCTTCAATAGGAATTTCTCATTGTGTCTACATTTACTAATCAACTCGTTGCGCTTATTGAGTGTTGCTGTTTGCGGCTGGCATATGATGTAATATTTTTCAGCTATGCATAAATTACAACGTTTTGTCGCGTTTGTATAGTGCAAGGCGTGACAAAAAATTTCCACGAAATTGTATAATCGGTGTTGCTGTCCTTTAATTGCCAAATGTATTTGCTTAGTTCAGTTGAGTTCCTCTTCGCTCTTGCTTTAGACGATGCTTTATGGTTTGCGTACCTTGCTTTGAAATCAGTTGCTGTGAGTCCTACGTACGTTTCTTCCTTTTCGCTGGTCTTCACCGTTGCCTGATAGACGATGTCTCTTGAGAGGCATTTTCCTTGTAATGAGCACGTGGTATTCCTCGGACAATTGCATTCCTTCTGGACACTATCTTTGCTGTCTTTTGCCAGTTTTCTTTTGTTATTTCCTTCGATGATTGTTCTTACGTTTGGCATACAACTGTAGGATAGTTTTATTGTGTTCTTGTTAAAGATCTTGTGTAATTTATTGCTTTTCGGAAAGCATTTACGGATAATGTTCAGGAACTCTCTCCCCACATTGGTTTTCACGTTTTCGTTGTAGGGTGGGTTGAACCAAATGATGTTACGCTTGGAGCTTGGAGGAACGCAACGGAGTTGAGCAAACACATCTGGTCCCTAAAGGACAGCAAAACGGAATTTGCTATAACCTGGAAAGTACTGGCTCGCGCCAGACCTTATTCAAACGTAACAAAGAGATGTAATCTTTGCATTACGGAAAAATTTTTCATCATCTGTAAACCGGGAGCAGGCACCCTGAACAAAAGGAATGAACTGGCGAGTGCGTGCCGGCACGCAACCAAATATTTGATAAGGAATGCTTGAACCATCAACTTATAATAGGAAAGTTAGCCAGGCAGTGTTTTATGCACCTGACGAGAGAGGACCATCAGGCCCTTTCGAAACAGATCTGTAGTGTTTTAATGTTTTAATTTTTCCTTTCCTACGCAAGTAATTATATATATATATATATATATATATATATATATATATATATATAGATAGGTATAATAAAACGACGAAGAGACAAACTCTTGACAGTTCCAGCGTTTAATCGACGTTTCGGCCTTCGGCCTTCTTCAGGATAGTTTAAAAGTTAAAAATTAAACAAGCTATATACAATGGTTGTGAGTGGCAGAGTTACGGGCTTTTATATAGTACACAAAAAATGGAAATTAAGGTTATGTAACAAAAGAAAAGTCTTAATTACAAGCTAGGCAAAACAAAAAACAATTGATAAAAAGGAAAAAACAGACTAATTAGATAAATCGTGTTATTACGTAACAAACTCCCCATTGAGGGCCTCTGAGTGAATGTGCGGGTCAATGTCATAACAAGGTCCTCAGAGAGGGCCCCTAAACAATGTAATAGATTCCCAATCGAAAGCCCCTAAATGAAAAACCAAACACAAACATAACAGAATCCCCCAATAGAGTTTTTGAACAAAGACAACAACGACTAAGTGAAGGCTAACAAAACAAAAGGGCAAGATTACAAACTGGAAACATTCAAAGCTAGATGGGAGCTAACGAGGTCCTACAGACAGCAAAAATTACAATGATTACAAAATTGGGCTGAAAAGAATTTACACTACAATAGAGACAAAGTCAACTGTTGTAGCAGATACGATTTTTGGATTTGAATTCACGCCTTTTGTTAAGACCGTGTGGATATAATGAAAAGAGTTGTGAGGTCCAATATGCTTCTCTGGTGAGGAGCAGTTGTTCAAGATGGGTGGCATTTTTGTGGTTTACAATTTGTTCGATAATAATAAACTAATTTGACAAATTTGATGCTCAAGAGAATTATAATGGGCCGCCAGCTCACATGTTCTTCTGTTCTTAAGCATTGATGATTTATGGTTACGAAAACGAACCTTGAATTCTGTTGAAGTGGAGCCCACGTACTGCTTTTTGCATTTGTTACAAGCAGCCAAATAAATGACATTTTTGGAAGTACAGCTTAATTTCTGATTAATCCTATATATGCGGGCCGTAGCAAAACTCTTAAACTTAGTATCTTGAATCAAAAAATGTTTACAGAGGTCACATCTTTTGTTACATTTGCAACAACCTCGATCATCTTCCAAGGTTTCACTTCTGGCTTCAATGTTCCGAAATTTAGATGGAGCTAAGATTTCTTTTAGGTTTTTTGTTCTGCGATAAGCTGGAAAAATCGACTTTGATGGAAAAATCTCTAAAAGCTCAGGAGACAATCTAAGTAAGTGGGACTGTTTTTTTAATCACCTGCTGGATGTCTGGAAGAATTGGGTTGTAGTCAAGTACTAGAGGAAAAACCTTTTTCTTTGGCTTGACTCTTTTTGTTAGGAGTTCGGACCTCTCATTGCTTAATGCTTTTTCAAATTGTCTGTCCACTAATTCCTTGCTGTAATTTTGTGAGCACAGATATCCTTTATATTCTTCACATCTCTTGTTCAAAAATTGGTCTGTAGAACAATTGCGTTTAATTCGAAGAGCCACCCCATAGGGAATTGCACGCATACAAGGGGATGGGTGCGAACTCGAAAAAGGTAAATAAAGATGACTATCGGTTGGCTTAGCATAAATATCAGTGATTATAAACCCATCTTGGAGGTGCAAAGTAAGATCTAGAACGTTGAGGTTACTCTCCGAATATACCAGTTCAAACTTGATGGTGGGATAGAGTGAATTAATATACTCCGTAAATTCTAGCAATTACGTCAAACCAAGAGTCCAAAGATCAAACACATCATCTCTATACCTCCACCAAAGCATAGGCTTGCTTGCACCTCCAAGTTTAGCCTTCTCATTGCCAAATCGGCGTAACTACAGGCATTTTTGGGGCCCATGGCAGTGCCATGTTTCTGAATAAAATTTTGATCTGCAAATTGACAATTATTGATTTGAAGACAAATCTCAACGGCTTCGACTATACAATCCGTAGATGGAAATTTATCTTTACTAGAATCAAGCGCCTTTCTAACAGCTGAGATTCCTAGGTTATTATCAATGTTGGGAAACATAGCCACAACATCCCAAGATACAAGCAAACTACCAGGGGACCTTTCTCAGCATTTAAAGCCTGAATTTTGTTAATTAGATCACTTGTGTCTTTAGCGAATGATGGAAGGTTCTGTGCTAAAGGCTTGAGATAAAACTCGGTGAAGGCAGAAAGTCTTTCGATTGACGTTCCACAGCAGGATGAAATTAAGCGGAGTGGATTGCCCTCTTTATGTGTTTTCACATTGCCAAAAGCTACCCCCGGTTTAGGTTCCAAATTGGTAACCCATGTGGCAATCTCTTGACTTATCTGACCTTCACCGAGCCATTTGCGTCCCCAATTTTTGACCTTTTCAAAATGCTCCGGTGTTGGATCGCTATTCACCTTATTATAGTGCAAGTTGTTGTTAAGTTGCCCTAACATTTTATCTTGATATTCTTCTTGATTAAGGATTACAAATCTAGAGCCCTTGTCTTGAATTCTAATTACTTTATCACTGGACTTAAGATTACGAAGTGCTAACCTTTCGTCTAATGCTGAGAAAGGTCCCCTACCCCCTGGTAGTTTGCTTGTATCTTGGGATGTTGTGGCTATGTTTCCCAACATTGATAATAACCTAGGAATCTCAGCTGTTAGAAAGGCGCTTGATTCTAGGAAAGATAAATTTCCATCTACGGATTGTATAGTCGAAGCCGTTGAGATTTGTCTTCAAATCAATAATTGTCAATTTGCAGATCAAAATTTTATTCAGAAACATGGCACTGCCATGGGCCCCAAAAATGCCTGTAGTTACGCCGATTTGGCAATGAGAAGGCTAAACTTGGAGGTGCAAGCAAGCCTATGCTTTGGTGGAGGTATAGAGATGATGTGTTTGATCTTTGGACTCTTGGTTTGACGTAATTGCTAGAATTTACGGAGTATATTAATTCACTCTATCCCACCATCAAGTTTGAACTGGTATATTCGGAGAGTAACCTCAACGTTCTAGATCTTACTTTGCACCTCCAAGATGGGTTTATAATCACTGATATTTATGCTAAGCCAACCGATAGTCATCTTTATTTACCTTTTTCGAGTTCGCACCCATCCCCTTGTATGCGTGCAATTCCCTATGGGGTGGCTCTTCGAATTAAACGCAATTGTTCTACAGACCAATTTTTGAACAAGAGATGTGAAGAATATAAAGGATATCTGTGCTCACAAAATTACAGCAAGGAATTAGTGGACAGACAATTTGAAAAAGCATTAAGCAATGAGAGGTCCGAACTCCTAACAAAAAGAGTCAAGCCAAAGAAAAAGGTTTTTCCTCTAGTACTTGACTACAACCCAATTCTTCCAGACATCCAGCAGGTGATTAAAAAACATTCCCACTTACTTAGATTGTCTCCTGAGCTTTTAGAGATTTTTCCATCAAAGTCGATTTTTCCAGCTTATCGCAGAACAAAAAACCTAAAAGAAATCTTAGCTCCATCTAAATTTCGGAACATTGAAGCCAGAAGTGAAACCTTGGAAGATGATCGAGGTTGTTGCAAATGTAACAAAAGATGTGACCTCTGTAAACATTTTTTGATTCAAGATACTAAGTTTAAGAGTTTTGCTACGGCCCGCATATATAGGATTAATCAGAAATTAAGCTGTACTTCCAAAAATGTCATTTATTTGGCTGCTTGTAACAAATGCAAAAAGCAGTACGTGAGCTCCACTTCAACAGAATTCAAGGTTCGTTTTTGTAACCATAAATCATCAATGCTTAAGAACAGAAGAACATGTGAGCTGGCGGCCCATTATAATTCTCTTGAGCATCAAATTTGTCAAATTAGTTTTATTATTATCGAACAAATTGTAAACCACAAAAATGCCACCCATCTTGAACAACTGCTCCTCACCAGAGAAGCATATTGGACCTCACAACTCTTTTCATTATATCCACACGGTCTTAACAAAAGGCGTGAATTCAAATCCAAAAATCGTATCTGCTACAACAGTTGACTTTGTCTCTATTGTAGTGTAAATTCTTTTCAGCCCAATTTTGTAATCATTGTAATTTTTGCTGTCTGTAGGACCTCGTTAGCTCCCATCTAGCTTTGAATGTTTCCAGTTTGTAATCTTGCCCTTTTGTTTTGTTAGCCTTCACTTAGTCGTTGTTGTCTTTGTTCAAAAACTCTATTGGGGGATTCTGTTATGTTTGTGTTTGGTTTTTCATTTAGGGGCTTTCGATTGGGAATCTATTACATTGTTTAGGGGCCCTCTCTGAGGACCTTGTTATGACATTGACCCGCACATTCACTCAGAGGCCCTCATGGGGAGTTTGTTACGTAATAACACGATTTATCTAATTAGTCTGTTTTTTCCTTTTTATCAATTGTTTTTTGTTTTGCCTAGCTTGTAATTAAGACTTTTCTTTTGTTACATAACCTTAATTTCCATTTTTTGTGTACTATATAAAAGCCCGTAACTCTGCCACTCACAACCATTGTATATAGCTTGTTTAATTTTTAACTTTTAAACTATCCTGAAGAAGGCCGAAGGCCGAAGGCCGAAACGTCGATTAAACGCTGGAACTGTCAAGAGTTTGTCTCTTCGTCGTTTTATTGTACCTATCTATATATATATATATATATATATATATATATATATATATAATATATTTATATATATATATATATATATAATTACTTGCGTAGGAAAGGAAAAATTAAAACATTAAAACACTACAGATCTGTTTCGAAAGGGCCTTATGGTCCTCTCTCGTCAGGTGCATAAAACACTGCCTGGCTAACTTTCCTTTTATAAGTTGATGGTTCAAGCATTCCTTATCAAATATTTGGTTGCGTGCCGGCACGCACTCGCCAGTTCATTCCTTTTGTTCAGGGTGCCTGCTCCCGGTTTACAGATGATGAAAAATTTTTCCGTAATGCAAAGATTACATCTCTTTGTTACGTTTGAATAAGGTCTGGCGCGAGCCAGTACTTTCCAGGTTATAGCAAATTCCGTTTTGCTGTCCTTTAGGGACCAGATGTGTTTGCTCAACTCCGTTGCGTTCCTCCAAGCTCCAAGATTGTAGAGCACTCTTCGACTCAAAGATAAGGTTTTCACGTTTCTATATATATATATATATATATATATAAACGTGAAAACCTTATCTTTGAGTCGAAGAGTGCCCTACAATCGTGGAGCTTTATAATTACTTGTG
>NC_090870.1:65667787-65700287 GCF_036669935.1 Montipora foliosa
TCACATCGTAGCTTTGGCGATGACAGGAGTTCTAGTGTTTCGATAACACCGAGCTAACCGCAAAGCGCTTTCAGGCGAATGCTCGGTTAACACGAGTGCTTTTTAGGCCTAATCCATAACTTGAAAAAGTTTTGACTGCTGGTCATTTAGTGTTTTTAACAACTTGACCGTTACTGGCCATATAGCCACTGTGACATCGAATATCGAATCTTAATATAGGATATAGGTAGTCAGCATATCAATATGTCACTCCTCGCGTTCTCCCAAATTTAACCTTTGCCCGATAGGCAAGAAATTACTCAATCTGGGAAGTAATGGGCTGGATGGGAAAGAACGTGTCACTTGTTCTCCCCATTGCTACATGTGAATTCTTCTTTATCCTCTGGATTTCTCTTACTGATCCAGGATCGTCTGGATTGCATTTGCCAGCTCGGTAGACTGGTTTCCACAGCAGCATCATGCAATCAGCAAAGCCGCCACTATTCACTGACTATTGAACTTTTTAATTAAAGACTTTTGGCGACAGCATCGCATTAGTCTGATACAAATTTACATCGAAAGACACGGCGTACTCTCAGTGTTCGTGTTCTCCGAATTTGATAACAGACACTGAACAGCATTGTGTTGAACTGGACGAGTCAGTATTATTTAGTCCAACCGGAAAGAGGGGGTTAACGCCTCTTTAACTTAAAACTGTGAACATTACTGTGATTGCAAGTTATCTTATCTAATCAGCTCTGATGATGAATGAATTTGAGGTCCTTCTTGGTGCCAAAAATATATAAAGTTGACGTATCACTAACTTTTTGTTCTGTGACAACTGCTTCATGAGAAGACTTATATTTTGTCTTCAACAAAATAAAACATTCGTTACGAGATCAGTACTATAAATACCCCATGTAAACGAATTACATAAATACAGCTTAATACTGGAAGACTTCATATAGTGTCGTGCAATTAATACTACATAAATTAGAAGACCGTTATAATAACTCACCTTCATTAACATCTTTTGAGTCTGGAAGTGATATGCAGAACTTATCGAGACTAAGTAACCATATTCTGAACCGTCCTTTTCCATAGTAGCGCCGAATTTTTGTAGACTTTCACCCTTCCATTGATGTTGACATTGAGATCGACATCTTAAATCAGGATTCTGAACAGATAGTAAAGTCTTTCTGAGAAGAGTGAGCGAACAAAAAGTCGCGTCGCGTGATTTTGATACATGCAATCGAGGCACGCAATCGAAACGTTACAATTTGTTAAACCGTACACCGAATTCGATTGGACAATAACATGAACATTAAACAACGGAATTTTCGTTTGCAGTTTGTATCAATCATTTGATAAGGTGGATTTGAAAGTGGCACGTTCCTATCTTAACATGAAATGGATGCATCTATAGAGTTTAACGAAATCTCGTTTTTGGCTGCTAAAAAACCCCAGAGAGGATCAACTCTTCCAAAGTACGCCAATTGTGCGTTACCAAGCTGAGATCAGAGAATATCATGGAATCAAACTTTAAAATGGCGAGTGAGCCGCAGTTGTAAGAAGCGAACGATTGTCACAACAAAGGATTTATGAAACATTTTTCCACATGGCTTTTTTCAATGCATCATGTCTGTCTAATCAAGACA
This sequence comes from Montipora foliosa, assembly GCF_036669935.1. NCBI lineage: Eukaryota > Metazoa > Cnidaria > Anthozoa > Scleractinia > Acroporidae > Montipora > Montipora foliosa. Next base: position 65,669,425 of record NC_090870.1, read on the forward strand.
GAGAAGTATTGGGTCACCTCGCAGCTCTAACAAGGTTGGAGCTGACTGGTTAGCTGCTTGAATTGCGTCAATGAGAAATATGTCTGATTAAGTTCAATCGAAATCAGTGGTCATCGAGCGAATTGCTATTGGACCATTCAGTCAAATCTCTTAAGCAACAGTTTCCTGGTGCCATAAATGTAACAACTGAGTGAACAATGTGAAGTTTTTTAGAGGGATAAGCGATCATGTATTTCGAGAGGGATCACTATATGAGCTGTACAATAATATCTGAAGACCACCATTACTGCCCTTTTTACGTTGCATGGTACCGACTACACCTTGAAGCATTAGCTATAGCTGCAATGGTACGCTTATTATGCTCCGTTAACGTTCAAGAAGTCTTAGGCGTTTTACTAGTACATGTGTATGGGGAAGGTAGGCATAAGGGAGGTACAAATAGGCAACACTTCTAAGGCAAGAGAGGTGACGGTGGCTAAAGCAATACATGTGGTTGAATTTGCATATTCCTTCTGCAACGACATTAAATATTCAAATTGACACCTTCGTCGGTGGCAGTCTAAACAGTCGTCCCATTCCAATGATCCAGTCCCGTAGTCACTCGCGGGTCCAATCCAATAATCCCGCGCGTTTTAAAACAGCGCGCGCACGTGTCATCTCAAGGGTCCCAGCGGAGAAAGAATCATCTACTCCAACAGATGTCCAAGAGCATGGTGTAAGTCTTCTACTTGCGAACACCATGTCTATTGGACCAAAGATCGACGAAGTGCGATCTGTTATCCTGGACTGGAGCCCAGACTTAGCGTTTTTCACCGAAACCTGGCCAAGGGACACCATCAGTGATAATCTCATAAATATTCCTGGATATCACTTTACTTCAAGAAATCGGTCTACGGACATTCACGGCGGTGTTGGATTATACATTAAGAATAGTATCAAGTACAAGAGTCTTCATCACCTGAACAATCCGAACTTTGAGACTCTGTGGACGTGGCTCAGGCCTTCACGCTTAACGCGTGGTATCCCGTGTTTGATTGCTAGCACTATATATCATCCTGAGCAAACGGTGAACGATCAAGCGATGCTAAATCATCTAGCCTCGACCCTCACTACAATCGAGGGAGAATTTCCAGGCTGTGGCCTTCTGCTTTGCAGTGACTTCCATCGTCTTAACATCAAACGCATCACAACCCAGTTTCGACTAAAACAGCTGGTGAACAAACCAACACGTGGCGAGCGGATCTTGGATCTGGTCTGAACCAACCTCCCCCATCTGTACGACAAGAATTCTGTACAGACATTGCCGCCCTTCGGACTCTCCGACCACAATGTTGTATTCTTGCGCCCTAAAACGAGACTTGTGATAGAGGGCTCCTCGAGAAAACAGATATTGCGCCGTGACACATGGGCAAGCAGGAAACTTGAGCTTGGTCGCTATTTTTGCAGAATCGACTGGTCGCTTGTAGAGTGCACGCAGAGTTGCGCGGCCAAACTCCAACTATTTACGGACGTTGTTAAGACTGGGTTGGACACTATTATGCCCGTTAAGAAATCTAAGGTCCACACAAGGGACGCACCTTGGGTTTCTCCTGAGTTTTCTCCTACAAAAGGCGTTCAACGACGGAGATGTCAATCTTTTCCATTACTATAGAAACGCAGTGAACCGCGAACGTAAGACACTCCGAGGCAGATATTATGCTTCAAAAGTTAGCCAGCTAAAGTATTCCAAACCAAGCCAATGGCGGAACTCTGTCAAGCGCATTGCGGGAATGACCCCTGCGTCAGGTTCCGATACCATTATTTCCAGCTTACAGGTTGAAGGCACTGACGGCCTCTCTGAACAAAACATCACAAATATGATCAATGACGCATTTGTCGAGCCTCTGGAGTCATTTCAGAGGTTGGAGTCTGTTCCAACCCCTGAGGAGGGATCCACACCGTTGATTATACCCGAGTCTACAATTTTGTCAGCACTGGAAAAGTTGAACCCCCGTAAGGCGGCTGGGCCAGATGAGATACCCAATTGGCTCCTGAAAGCGTATGCTGATCACTGGAAAACTTGAACCATTTACAGACTTCAAAAAAGTTGGTAAAATCTCTGTTAAATGTCCGCATTTTCTTTGTAAATTACAATCTCTGTAAATTTGCACACTTACAGAGATTTTGTAACTCCATAAAAAGTCTGTAAAATTTAAAACATTTTCGTCCTTACGATGGCATAAAATGTGTACAAAATCTCAATAAAATCTATGTAAATTGGAGGAAAAATTTACAGAGATTTTATGCGATAAGTACAAAATGTCTGTAAAATCTCTCTACTTTCTCTGTAAAATTTACACGAGAAAAAATCCATATAAAATGTCAGTGTTATCTCTGTAAAAAGTGAGTGAGAAGAATGCATGAAATGTCTATAAAATGTCTACAAAACCCTCAAAAAACTGGAGGGGAAAAGTATGTGAAATGTTTTTAAAATGTTGGTGTTTTAGTGCACAAAATCTCAGCAAAATGTTCACAATATCTCTGTAAATTAAGTATTTAAAACCTGACAGAAGGCAGGAAATGTCAATAAAATGTCTGTAAAACTGGAGGGGTAAAGTAAGTGAAATGTTTTTAAAATGTTGGTGTTTTAGTGCACAAAATCTCAGCAAAATGTTTACAATATCTCTGTAAATAATAGCATTTAAAACCTGACGTAAGCCAGGAAATGTTAATAAAAAGTGAAATGGATGAAAGGTTAGTCGATTTTACGTAGAAAAAAGAACAAGTTCTAGAGTTTGTGAATGCATAAATTTTTATTTCAAATCTAAAAATAATCATTTGTTTTTATTACTTTCAATAGAATCTAAGTGTACAATAAAATTCTTGCAATAAGTTCAATAAAATAATTCAATTAATAACATGAGTTACCATGGCAACTTTTTCTACCATGCCAAAATGGTGACTACTTTCGAAAAAACCCACGTCCTGTGAATGCGATTTGTCAACCATGATTTATAGCTGATGAAATGGTACAATGTATACTCGTGAAACTTGGGAATAATTCCACTTGTGTTTTGTCCAAAATCAAATAATTTCTCTTGCCTTAAGGCTTATGAAATTATTTGATTTTGGACAAAGCGTGTGTGAAATTATTCCCTAAATTCACTCATCACTATTTGATACCCCATACAAATTCATCAAAATAAGGAATAAAATATATGCAAGGGATTTCATTATTATTAAAGAAGTATAAAAATCTGCCTTATGATACCCCAATTACAAATATAGTTGTTCGAAATGGGCGCGGCTTATCTGCGGAAAGATCTGAAAAAGGCTGCCTCTGGTGGCCAGTTTTCCATCTTTGCATCCAATTTTATGCCTAGTTGCATGTACTAAGCTACAAACTTTCCGCTCATATTCTTGTTGTAATGCAAAAAAATCTATGGCAAAACTGTGTTTACGAAATTCCTGTCAACAAATACCAGAAATAGATCAATCATATGTCCAAGTTGATAAAAACGATGTTCATTACATTAAAGTGCTAAAATTACATTACAGTATTTTCCGTTTCAATATTAGTGAATAGTAAGTTAACGTTTGATAAACAGTGGATGAACTTGACTTCTAAAGACTAGACTTTGGATTTCTTTTGTTTTCTGTCAAAAAACTTTTTTCCGTAAATTTCAGCTAGTAAGGTCAGGGTGCGGCTTACATCCGGGTTTACAGTTCACCTGCCAGTTCAGTTGGGTAATACTACCATACTAAAACAAATTAACCACATGGATTACCTGCATGGGTACACCTACTTTTCAAGTTACGTCAAACTGTATGAGGTGTGCCACCCGCCAGTTCCGATGAAAAATACTACAAATTAGTATACTATGACAAATTAACTGCATGGTTAGACCGAATTTACAAGTTACATCGAACTGTATGAGGTGTGCCACCCACCAGTTCAGATGAAAAATACTACAAATTAGTATACTATGAAAAATTAACTGCATGGTTTGACCGAATTTACAAGTTACATCGAACTGTATGAGGTGTGCCACCCATCAGTTCAGATGAAAAATACTAGAAATTAGTATACTATAACAAATTCACTGCATGGTTAGACCAAATTTACAAGTTACATCGAACTGTATGAGGTGCGCCACCCGCTAGTTCCGATGAAAAATACTACAAATTAGTATACTATGACAAATTAACTGCATGGTTAGACCGAGTTTACAAGTTACATCGAACTAAATGAGGTGTGCCACCCGCCAGTTCAGATGAAAAAAACCACAAATTAGTATACTATGACAAATTAACTGCATGGTTAGACATAACTTACAAGTTACTTCGAACTGTATGAGGTGCGCCACCCGCCAGTTCCGATGAAAAATACTACAAATTAGTATACTATGACAAATTAACTGCATGGTTAGACCGAATTTACAAGTTACATGGAACTATATGAGGTGCCCCACCCGCCAGTTCCGATGAAAAATACTACAAATTAGTATACTATGACAAATTAACTGCATGGTTAGACCGAATTTACAAGTTACATCGAACTGTATGAGGTGCGCCACCCACAAGTTCAGATGAAAAATACTACAAATTAGTATACTATGACAAATGAACTGTATCGTTAGACCGAATTTACAAGTTACATGGAACTGTATGAGGTGTGCCACCCGCCAGTTCCGATGAAAAATACTACAAATTAGTATACTATGACAAATTAACTGCGTGGTTAGACCGAATTTACAAGTTACATCGAACTGTATGAGGTGCGCCACCCACAAGTTCAGATGAAAAATACTACAAATTAGTATACTATTACAAATTAACTGCATGGTTAGACCGAATTTACAAGTTACATCGAACTGTACGAGGTGTGCCACCCGCCAGTTCAGATAAAAAATACTACAAATTAGTATACTATGACAAATAAACTGCACGGTTCAACCGAATTTACAAGTTACATCGAACTATATGAGGTGCCCCACCCGCCAGGTTCGATGAAAAATACTACAAATTAGTTTACTATGACAAATTAACTGCATGGTTTGACCGAATTTACAAGTTACATCGAACTAAATGAGGTGTGCCACCTGCCAGTTCCGATGAAAAATACTACAAGTTAGTATACTATGACAAATGAACTGTATGGTTAGACCGAATTTACAAGTTACATCGAACTGTATGAGGTGTGCCACCCGCCAGTTCCGATGAAAAATACTACAAATTAGTATACTATGACAAATTAACTGCATGGTTAGACCGAATTTACAAGTTACATCGAACTGTATGAGGTGCGCCACCCACAAGTTCAGATGAAAAATACTACAAATTAGTATACTATGACAAATGAACTGTATCGTTAGACCGAATTTACAAGTTACATGGAACTGTATGAGGTGTGCCACCCGCCAGTTCCGATAAAAAATACTACAAATTAGTATACTATGACAAATTAACTGCGTGGTTAGACCGAATTTACAAGTTACATCGAACTGTATGAGGTGCGCCACCCACAAGTTCAGATGAAAAATACTACAAATTAGTATACTATGACAAATTAACTGCATGGTTAGACCGAATTTACAAGTTACATCGAACTGTACGAGGTGTGCCACCCGCCAGTTCAGATAAAAAATACTACAAATTAGTATACTATGACAAATAAACTGCATGGTTCGACCGAATTTACAAGTTACATCGAACTATATGAGGTGCCCCACCCGCCAGGTTCGATGAAAAATACTACAAATTAGTTTACTATGACAAATTAACTGCATGGTTTGACCGAATTTACAAGTTACATCGAACTAAATGAGGTGTGCCACCTGCCAGTTCCGATGAAAAATACTACAAGTTAGTATACTATGACAAATGAACTGTATGGTTAGACCGAATTTACAAGTTACATCGAACTGTATGAGGTGTGCCACCCGCCAGTTCCGATGAAAAATACTACAAATTAGTATACTATGACAAATTAACTGCATGGTTACACCGAATTTACAAGTTACATGGAACTAAATGAGGTGTGCCACCCGCCAGTTCCGATGAAAAATACTACAAATTAGTATACTATGACAAATTAACTGCATGGTTAGACCAAATTTACAAGTTACATCGAACTGTATGAGGTGCGCCACCCACCAGTTTAGATGAAAAATACTACAAATTAGTATACTATGGCAAATTAACTGCATGGTTAGACGGAATTTACAAGTTACGTCGAACTATATGAGGTGCCCCACCCGCCAGTTCCGATGAAAAATACTACAAATTAGTATACTATGACAAATTAACTGCATGGTTTGACCGAATTTACAAGTTACATCGAACTGTATGAGGTGTGCCACCCACCAGTTCAGATGAAAAGTACTGCAAATTAGTATGCTATGACTAATTATCTTTAAATCATTGTTGCCACATGCAGATGTGTTTATTAGAAAGATATCACTTATGTTTGATGTATGATTGCCACTGAACGATGACTGACAATTTCCTCAGAACCAAGGGACAGTGAAACCTTTCTTGATTTTTGTGAAAAAAGTTACAGTAAATGAACAGAGAAGTCACTGATTGTTGCAGTGAATATTTCTCCCTTGTATTCACCCAGTTCAATGTGAGAGCATTCGGCTCTTCCATAATTACCTGATGTCTGGAACAAATTTACTTGACCCAGCTAAAACAGTTTGACCTAATAATGTTCACAAGGTATATCCAAAATAGCAATGAAACCTCTACCCTCCCAAGTTTTGACACAAAGACATCAATTATTATTCACAATTGCATCACAATTTGCAATCAGCACTGTCTGTTTCTTGCATCTCAGGAAATTCCCTCTAATTAAATTTCAATGCTCAATTTCTTTCAGCAGTGCATCTTGTGGTTGAAGTACATGAAGGGCCTGGAAAAGAGTCACACCAGTCAATCAATCAATTTATATAATTTCATAATACCATTTTCGAAGAATTTTGTAACAAATCACTTTGCCATTCATAAGCAATGTTCCTGTGTAGGTGAAACTGAATAATGAAGCTAAGAGCTAAAGGAATTATTGCAAGAAACTTGTATCTTACCATGACGAGCTTAGGCCAACAAAAAAAAATATGCAAATTAGCTTACGGTGATTTGAAATCACCCTTAGCTAATCATTAAGTGTGACTCAAGAACTCATTCCGCAAGTTTAGATGTCGCAGATATCGCATCAGAGTCCACTTCTGACATATTCAGTTACTTTTTTTTTACACAACGGAGAAGCATAAATCCACAAAAGGTCATTCAGGGAACGTTTTCCAGAGACTTTGCCCCGTGTAGCTCGTGTGGCGTGCAGCAATTCTCGCGAGGATTTTAGAGTAATTCTTGCTCGCACAATTCTGCAACACTGTGGCAAATACGCATAACTCGCTTTTTTAGTTGTTATTTTCAATTTACGTATGCTTTGTATGTACAAAATTGGTTCTGCCTTCAGATAACAACAGTCCAAAACTGGACTGAATACCCAAGAGAGACAGAACTTATTTTTACAAAATAATAATTATTACAAAATTGGTTCTGCCTTCAGATAACAACAGTCCAAACTGGACTGACTACCCAAGAGAGACAGAACTCGTTAGCGCAAAATAATTATTATTACAACATTGGTTCTGCCTTCAGATAACAACAGTTCAAACTGGACTGACTACCCAAGAGAGACAGAACTCATTAGCACAAAATAATTATTATTACAACATTGGTTCTGCCTTCAGATAACAACAGTCCAAAACTGGACTGACTACCCAAGAGAGACAGAACTCATTAGTACAAAATTATAGTTATTACAAAATTGGTTCTGCCTTCAGATAACAACAGTCCAAAACTGGACTGACTACCCAAGAGAGACAGAACTCATCAGCACATTATTACAAAATTGGTTCTGCCTTCAGATAACAACAGTCCAAACTGGACTGACTACCCAAGAGAGACAGAACTCATTAGTACATTTAATAATTATTATTACAAAATTGGTTCTGCCTTCAGATAACAACAGTCCAAAACTGGACTGACTACCCAAGAGAGACAGAACTCATTAGTACAAAATAATAGTTATTACAACATTGGTTCTGCCTTCAGATAACAACAGTCCAAAACTGGACTGACTACCCAAGAGAGACAGAACTCATTAGTACAAAATAATAGTTATTACAAAATTGGTTCTGCCTTCAGATAACAACAGTCCAAAACTGGACTGACTACCCAAGAGAGACAGAACTCATCAGCACATTATTACAAAATTGGTTCTGTCTTCAGATAACAACAGTCCAAACTGCACTGACTACCCAAGAGAGACAGAACTCATTAGTACATTTAATAATTATTATTACAAAATTGGTTCTGCCTTCAGATAACAACAGTAAAAAATGGACTGACTACCCGAGAGAGACAGAACTCGTTAGGGTAAAATAAAAATGATTAAAAAGAGACTGGTTGTGCCTTTTGATAACAAAAGTCAAAAACAGACTATCACATGCTCAAGAGAGACAGAACGCATTAGTACATTTAATAATTATTATTACAAAATTGGTTCTGCCTTCAGATAACAACAGTCCAAAACTGGACTGACTACCCAAGAGATACAGAACTCATCAGCACATTATTACAAAATTGGTTCTGTCTTGAGATAACAACAGTCCAAACTGCACTGACTACCCAAGAGAGACAGAACTCATCAGTACAAAATAATAATTATTACAACATTGGGTCTGCCTTCAGATAACAACAGTCCAAACTGGACTGACTACCCAAGAGAGACAGAACTCATTAGTACATTTAATAATTATTATTACAAAATTGGTTCTGCCTTCAGATAACAACAGTCCAAACTGGACTGACTACCCAAGAGAGACAGAACTCATTAGTACATTTAATAATTATTATTACAAAATTGGTTCTGCCTTCAGATAACAACGGTAAAAAATGGACTGACTACCCGAGAGAGACAGAACTCGTTAGGGTAAAATAAAAATGATTAAAAAGAGACTGGTTGTGCCTTTTGATAACTTAGGTCAAAAACAGACTATCACATACAAGAAATTATTTAAAATGCAATCTGTTTTGCAATAATAATTTAATATTACAGATACTTTTAAAGATTACATTGAAACTGATCAATGTACTTTAGGTCTGGTATCCAGCTAGCAGCCTAAGGCTGTATTCTGTCTATTACATATACAAAGATGTATCCAGAGTGCGTCATTGCGTCCTGGGACGCACTCGTTTTCGTTTTAGACGCATAGAATATCGAACAAAGGGTCCAGTTGGACGCAGAAAAAAAGCGAATCTTTATGCAAATTACGAATGCCGGAAAAAACATGCGAACGGCGTATTTCACAAGGAAATTGAACATTCCCATTTCTCACATCGGAGAAATGATCGAGTTCCTGAAATTTCAAGGTAAGCTGTTATTTTCGGATTTTTGTAGTCGAATAATTTCATTTTTTCGCCATTTAGCATTATGTCCACCTTCATAAGTTCTGTTTTGAATTCGCACGGTTGCGTGACATGATCTGAGCCGTTTTTTACGTGAGACAATCGGCGACACTTTCGATCTGCCGCGAGTGATAATAAAACATTTCAGTCGAAGACCAGTTTGTTGCATGCTTTCCAAGTGAATTTCAAGCAATAGTTCGCTTATCATGAGTGAAATGACAGAGAATCCAAAGGCAAAGTATGTTATATTTTTGTTTTGTGCGACCCTGTTGATATTAATTCCGCGCGTGCACGTGTCATTGTCTCGGTTCTTGTTTTGCACGTAACTTGTCTGTTTAGCAAATTATGCAACTTTTCTTCAGAGTTAGTGTTAAAATTAATGTGTTAAACATTCACGAAACTTGAATGTATTCAATCGCTTGGTTATTAACATTGGCCATGGTGAAGTCACGGCCGCACGGGCCGACGATGAAGTGTGTATCGATCGCTTACATTTGTTTACTCTTTTGTTCCTAAATTACACCTCAAGTGTAGTTAAAATAATTGAGATTCAGTTCTGTTTTTTTTTGCTGTGGAGATCTAGATCATTTATCAACTGGAGCCAACAGTTCCTACAGCATACGGATTCGATTCCTCGAGACGTTTTCAATGTGATCGATGCAGCTTTGACAGCCCATACATTTTGATCGATGAATCAACAGGCACAACAGTTTCAAAGAAATTTTTTTGCAATTAGAAATCTGAAAGGGTACTGCAGCAGCAATTAAGAGGCAATAGATCGCATAATAATTCTTTAATATTAACTGGACCTCAAAATTTTCAAAAAGGGGTCCATAGGACCCTCAAATTTGAAAACCTGGATACATCTCTGCATATATGTAGTCTGTTTCAGTCTGACCTCTACTCAAAAACAACAAACAGCACTTTCCTATGCTGAATTTCTCATCGGGCTAGCTCCGGGGCATTGAGGTACACAAGCAACCCCACCGTGACAAGTTATGGACTATGAGGTGGTTGCAAAGTACAAAATGATCAGAAAATCGTCTGGCATTACACAGAGTAAACTCCCAGGAGTCAATCGGTTTAGTAAAAATTTACAAACTAACAAACAAAACAAATGACAAATTATCCTAATGATCTTTTGCTTATTGGCTTGGCTCCACATAACAAGCTAAAAATTTATGCTTCACAAATTATCATTATTATTATTATCATTATCATTATTAGGATATGTTGGTCAACTTTGTTTTCCATGCTCGACTGGTTATTTCATATCCAACAAGCCTGAACGCAATAATATTGTTTTATTGAAAATGTCCCCAAAATAGAGAGAAATCTACTGACTTCATTGTGTAACTGTATATTTTCAGCTGACATGTACCCTTTCCATCATTTTGTAGAGAATGGAATATTAGCTCATATACATGTACCAGGATGGCACGGCCAATGAAAACTTCTGAATTGTATTACACAATGATAAAATTTTTAATATTTATTATGATTATAGACATCACAAAATTTACACACAATCTCAATTTGAAAGAGAGCACAAAACAATTTATCTCATTGGTCTCTGTGCAATGTACATGTATGTAGTGTTTCCATGGTACTTTTAAAAATACAAGAGTTTCCTTAAATAACAGTTACCTACCTTTTAGAAAAGTCCCATTCAAGACAACCTCCACCAGCCCTTTTTAGCTGCCAAAGTCCTAATACATTGCCCTGAAACAAAATATGGACATATAAAAACCCTACAAGGTCAGCTTCATGACCCAACATAATGGTTATGGTAGGAGCTGTGGAAATTTGACCGGCTGGAATTCCTTGTTGACACCCTGGCTTACAAACTTATATGGTAGCCTGTGACAACATCCCAAAGTGTCCACCTTACCAAACTGACCATTTTGTACATGTAATAAAATCAATAATAATTATTTATTGTTGACTTTTTCATACCTTTTTATTGATAATGTCTGAATTAGTGTTTGAAGGGTACAACTTAAAACAAATTTTGCATTTCACTCATAAATTTGCTCTTTTTTTGAGGGTGCCTGGGCATAAAGCACTCAAAGCACTAGCTTGTGAGATTTCCCATATCCAATCAAAACAGTGGAGCAATCATGCCAAAAATTGTCTCTTAAAACAAAAGTTTTGAGATATAAAAATTCCTCAAGATGGCTTTTTGTGTATTGTTATGAATAGGCCATTTCCGAGTTCCTGTCTGCTTCCTCTTCAAAGCGAGTCTAAGTGCGAAGTCTTTGTGATGGTAATTAGGTCTACTTTACATATGAATGAAAACTAATTTTCAGGAGAAAAACTTCGCACTTACATGTAGACTCGCTTTGAAGAGGAGGCAGACATGAACTCGGAAATGGCTTATTAGATTAACAACCCGCTCCCTCCTGAGAGTGACACTTATAGATTTTACTCTGTCTAATGCCAGACGATTAGGGATGAATGGGTTAAGTACTCATCAAATAAAATTTGAGGTTTTGGTGGGAGAAATTGCAATATTAACTGCATCACAATATGATTGATATATTTAGATGGCTAGCTCCACTACATAACAGTACATGTACAGGGTTCTCCCTAGTTTTCAGCGCAACAGGTATGGTACCTTTTCACACCGGTAAAGCAATTGGTTAATGTTGGAGGTTCTGCAAAGAATAAGCGACTTCTGAGTGTTTGCAGGTGGTAATAAGTGCTCTTACAAGCAGTAAATTTTACCGGTAGCTTTATCAATGTTTCATGAAAAATGCTAGTAATGCAAATGCTTTTGAGTAGTCTACTATGGAATACCCCAGAAGACAACTGAATTTTTTTTTGTTAACGCCCACATACATGTACATGCAATCAAGCAAGTGACAAGTAACAAGCAAGAAAGCTTGTATACCATGTCATAGGAAATAGCCACAGCCGAATATATGCTGTGCAGTTATTGACTGATTGGTTAAATCTTTTTATGACTTGGTATAAAGGGCTTCACATTACTGAACATGTGACATTGTTTGCACAAGGAGCCAGAGCCGGCCAAATTTTTGCGCGACCCATCAAAGAAATTTGAACGAAAGGTTAAATTCCTAGAATACTTTTTCTCACAGTCCAGGAATGAAGGTGTGAAAAAGCAACGTGATCGCAAACCACACGTCAATAATAATAACACTGTAACTGTTCATTAAAGTTGTTAAGATCGAGATCACGTAGTGCAGTATGACACAGGAATAAAAATAGCAACAGTAGAACCGAAAGAGTTAATTCTTCATGTGAATCGTTCCATGTCTGTTCATATTATTTTCTCGTCATCATGTCACACACCAGGCAGTTACTTTAATGTTCAACTCCTCATTTCACAACAAAAGTAAATGTGATATTGCCAGGCTTGCGGATTTGTTTAATCTAACAGCAGTACCGCTAAAAGAGAGGGCCTATTTTCGTCACAATAAGGAGATATTAGCTTCCGCGTTTACTGGCTTGACGGCGCAGGATAAAATTGCTTCAGTTGGGCAGCGTGCTGGCAGTCGTTGGGGAACGACAAGCACTGATCAGATCGAGAAGTCTTCTTAAATGTGAAGAGGGTGAGTGGTCGCGTAGAAGAGAATTTCAACTTATATGGTGGCCCAATGTCTATTCGCAAGCAAAATACTGGACATTTGCGACAGAGATTCTTTCTCGGACACACTGCACTCGTAAATTAACTCATTCATGAGGATTTGGCGTAGTAACTTTTAGGTCTAGTGAAGAACTTATAAAAAAGGGCACTCGAATTCTCCTTCCCTCTTTCTCCTCTGATGAAAAGACAATAAAACATGTGCAATATATAGGATATGCACTTTAAACTAAAATTGTCAATGTCAAGTGTTTGTCTCTCTGTAAAGAATTCTCTATAGGGTAGACATTGAAAGCTATTTTGTTCAGAAAATTTGTTTCATTCATAAAAGGAGTAATTTTCAATAATGTACATGTACAAACATTACCATGACTTTCTTTAACTGATCTTGTGTTGCCTGAAAATAAACCTATAATGGTATGATATGAAACACCAAAAGCACCCATTGAATGAAAGTCAGTATACATGTAGATAGTTATAAACTGCATGACAACGACAGTGTCAGCAATTATTCGGTGCCCTTGAATTAAATTTCATTTTTATCAGCCTTTTCAGGTGATCACTTGTTTCTTTGTTGTACTTACATCCAGTGTAAGAAATATGGGAAACATAAAAATCCCAGTGAGTTAATAGATTGTATACCTCAGGTATATGCTACCCAAGAGGTTACAAAGTGAAATGGTGAAAGAGTGAGTTATGGATTGTATACCTCAGGTATAAAAATTATGCTACCCAAGAGGTTACAAAGTGAAATGGTGACACAGTGAGTTATGGATTGTATACCTCAGGTATATGCTACCCAAGAGGTTACAAAGTGAAATGGTGACACAGTGAGTTAATAGATTTTGTTATACCTCCCAACTCAAATACCTTTTCTGATTGGAGGAGAACGTGTCACATGTCATTGGTCAAAACTTCATGACGCCCTAGGGCAACAACAACTTGAACTTTCGACTCACACGTGACCAGGTCGTGCACCTTTGAAACGGCGGCAAATGTGTATGCCAGCCGACGTCAAGCAAATAATTTTTATCTGTGTATTGTTCTATTTTGAGTTGGGAGGTATAACAAAACACTTAATGACTGGCCCCTCGGGAAACAGTGAGTTTTGTTTCCCCTCGACCTCCATGTTTCCCTGGGCTTCGCCTCGGGGAACATTGAGGGTCTCGGGGAAACAAAACTCACTGTTTCCCTTGGGGCCAGTCATTAAGTGCTTAGTATACCTCAGGTATATGCTACCCAAGAGGTTACAAAGTGAAATGGTGACACAGTGAGTTATGGATTGTATACCTCAGGTATATGCTACCCAAGAGGTTACAAAGTGAAATGGTGACACAGTGAGTTATGGATTGTATACCTCAGGTATATGCTACCCAAGAGGTTACAAAGTGAACTGGTGACACAGTGAGTTAATAAATTGTATACCTCAGGTACATGTATATGCTACCGAAGAGGGTACAAAGTAAAATGGTGACACAGTGAGTTAAGAATTGTATACCTCAAGTATATGCTACCCAAGAGGTTACAAAGTAAAATGGTGTGACAGTGAGTTAAGGATTGTATACCTCAGGTATATGCTACACAATTAATTATTAATAGCATAGCTGTAAATTTAATTTTGTATACTCTTTCGCATCAACGTTTAGGCCATGCTTTAACTTGCTTTTTCTGTGCACTTAGACCGCTAAGAAGTAATTCCAGGTTTCACCTGAAAGGATTGTGATTGTGCATAGACCTCAAAAACCCAACTCCTCCCGCTCACCTCCCAAATACACAAGAATGTCAATTAAAATAGCTACAAGCTTCGTGTACTTACTCCTGTTCAACTTAATTTTGTCAGGTTTATCATCCTTGTCTGCCACCCTTCATCTGGGATTCTGGCCTCAAAAGAACCCAGTCGGGAAGTTGAAATTTGTGCAAATACTGTTGCAGCACATCTGGAACAATAACCTAGCGATCAAGTCCACAGAACTGCCTTATCTTGGACAATCAAAGAAATTAGATAATTTATATTTTGGTCAAATTGATGGAAATAAGATTTGTCATCAAGATACTTTATTTGGGTGGGATTGACGGAGGTATTGACAATTAATGGGTGACCAAAGCGAGATAATCTCCCAGGCAGTTTCTTATGAAGTGTAACCGACCTTTCAGTGAAATCTAGTGTCAAAGGAGTAATCTTATTAAGCGCCCAGTCCAAAATTTAGCTTGCTCTGGCTCCTCGTGCATGAGAAACCAGTGAAGGTACATGTAGTTATACAGGTGACAAGAGAGTAACTACAGAATAACCGGCCACTATTGTGCTCTTGTAGTGGCATCGTTTGAAGAACAAGGCATCTGCAAGTGGCGAATAAGGGGCTGGGTATACAGAGATCCATATACTACCATTTGCGTCCATCCTTGAAGTGTGACGAATTTTGTGCGTAGTTTTACTTTTCAAACGTTAACGGTTTAGTCTCATACCTGTCACGTTTTACCAATGAAACGTTGGCAGTCAGGTCACGAAATTGATAACGTTTTTGGCGCCAAAAGATCATGTTTTGTTCACGTGCTGTGCATGTTTTCAAGTTTCACATCCAGTGAAGGCAGGTTCACGTGCGAAGCAACTATGGAGTCGGAAATGCAAGTGCAAGTCGAAATTGGTGATACGAGGAGGGTTTTTTTTATGGCTCCGCCAAAAACTGTTGACGAGTTGAATAATGCCATAACAAGTAATATTCCTAAGATGCGTTTTTTAACGTTCGGGATACTGTATGAAAATGATGAAGGAGAGTATGTAGTTTTGAATAACGATGCAATTAGCCTGAGAATTGCCATTTCCACGTCAAAACTAATTGTAGGAACAGACATTCAGCGAATCAAGCTAAGAGTATTCGAGGGTTCTTCACCTTCTGTGAAAGCAAAGCCTGTCGAGAGGGCTGAACCATCCAGTCAATCTAGCTCTACTGAAGGACGGCCCTCAGCCCGGGTTTCTCTCAATAGAGATATCCTCAACTACGTTGATGGTGGTGGGCAAGATTCGACAACGACCACAGAAATCATTGAAACGCGTACAAATCAACATGAAAAGTCGTCTTTATGCAGTGAAAGAACTCCTCTTGAAAGGTACATCATAAAAACTGAAGAAAGAATTGAACAGAAGAGATCCCAGATTCAGCAACTGCGCGAGAAAGTACACGAAACTGAAATGAAACTAGAAAGAGTTAAGTCTGATCCTCGAGATGGAAATATTTGCAGAAATTGCCATTTGCGTTTAGGACACTCTGCTCGTACGTGCGTGTACGGGAAATGCTCCTCTGTCTTTAAGTGTGGAGAGGAAAAATTTCATCCTGGTGAACTCAACGTGAAAGAAATGCGTTGTCAAATCAAGAGACATCAAAGTGAGCTTAACAGGTTATTCGAAGAGTTGGAAAGTAAAAAGAGTGCTGTAGAAAGAATGAAAGACAAAGTACAAAACCGCATCGAGAGTGACTTGTTCGAAGTGAACAAGGCGGCATACCTTGTGAACGGCACCAAACACTGGTCATTATTACGTAAACATGTTTACCTCGTGGAGGAATACTGTAAGAAGAACTTTAGAGGAAAAATACCTGGGAAACAAGACATCGGAAATATTTTAGAAAAAGCTCTTACTGACAATAATTCTGGCAGTCTTGCATTTTCTAGGTCAAAGCAGGGCGGCAGCCGCAAGCGTGAAAATCCAGCAAAACCGTCCCTTGAGCGGTATGGTGTAGAATTCCCCAGTAGTAAACATGCATGTAACAGTTCTAGTGATGGGGCAATTTCTTCACAAATTTTGTATACTGCTCCAAGAAATAAGGGGGAAGAGGCCGAGCAGTTAGCAATGGTGATCCGGGAAAGCCTGCGGGAACAGTCTACAAGCGAAAATAGCGTAAACACAAGTTACTCTTATGACTTCTTGCCACCTCCACACCCAGCAGTTTTTCCTTCGGGCGTCCATTTCCCTGTAGCAGTAGGTGCAATGGGTCAGTCACTCACAAGCAAGTATTCAATGCAATATCCTCCCGATCCGTGTAACACATGTACTGCGACCTGTACTACAAGTACAAACAGTACGAAAACTGTAGAATTCAACCGGTCAATTAGTACTAAACAGGAATCGAGTGATGCTTGTGAATATGAAGCTGCATCTCTATTGTTAAACTTATCAGGAACTCGTCATAGCGGGAACTGAAGACTTTCGTTGGTGTTTTAATATTTTCATATTGTACATCTTTCATGTAAAATTAAATTAATCAGTCGAGTTGTTGTTGACAGGTTCCGCGTTGAGTTTTTTGTGTCAAGAAAGAGAACTTTGTACACACGAGCCGTTGAAAAAGACAGAAAGTGAAAGCTATGTTTTATACCTTTTGAAAAAAATAAATATTTTCTTTTCAGAAAAACTACGTTTCTTGATATCCTAATGACAATCAAATCATCTCTTTTAACCTATGACAGTGTCTGCGATGTTATAACCTGGGCGGTACAAAAAGTACTCAGATCTGGCAAAATATATATGCTTATTTTTATTGTCAACACAACTTTTGGTATAGAAAAACTACATTTCCTGACACTGATAACCAAGGCATGGGGTTTCGCGGTAATTTTTGTACCCTCTGCGCTGAAATTCAAGTTAAGGTGATTCCTCAGAAATTAAAGTTCCCGATGAATTTTTTTAAAACTTTCCCTGAATGTTCTCTACCAAGCACTGTTTCGAAAAAAACAATAAAAATGATAGGTCACCATTCTCGCTTAAGAGATATGATGGGCCAATCTTACCCAATTTATGCTTGTACTCGTGCTATTTAGGCGCATTATTCATCGGTCCACGTTACGTTTTGCGGTAGCTCGATAGGTAGTTTATAAAAGTAATACTCGGAAAAAAACTTAACAGGTAGAAAATGTCGAGCATATAGAACAATATTATATAAAATTTGTGGAAACATAACACTATTTGAAACGACGTGGACGTAAAGCGTTCGTAGAGTCGTTATTTGTGCGGTCATAATTTGCATCACAGAGTAAGGGGTTCCAACATGCTTTCGCCTAGATCTTTTTTTGCTTCCGATAATTATTTTTAGTTTTCTTTTAAATTAAGGGGCACAATATGCACACTATTATTATGCAATAAAAAATACAGGTCACCATGCTCGTTTAAAAGAAAATGAGCATTTATTTCGCTATCGAGCTTAGCTTGAGGGAAATTTCTTTCGCTGTGTACGTGCACGCGCTAATTTGCGCGCGCTAATGACGCAAAAATCGTGCGCAGTAGGGATGCGCAATGCAATACTGAGGAATCACCTTAAATATGTGTTCATTTGTATTTGAAGGACGCGTGCAATTTAAAATAACAATGAACTCAGTGGCACGTACACTGGCAATATATATATATCTATGGCTTCTCCGTTTGCCATGATATGTCCATCGGGCACCACTAATACCGGTCTACTACAAACTTTTCTGGGAAATGTGAACTTGAATAACTTCATTTACATTGAAAGGTTCAACGGCATTTCGGAGAAAAAAATTGCACACTACCGACATACGTTATATTATACAGTCCTCATATAAACAGGTAATCTGTAGCTTCGTAAAATCCAGCCATATCCCGTGCTCTGATAGTCTCAACTACTTCTGCTATTGCTAAATTAATATTGGAATGAACAAGTTCCTTCAAGTTACCATTCAATTCACATTTAATTTTATTAAAACAAAGCTCTATTGGGTTAAGATCTGGAGAATATGAAGGCGTATATAACAACTCCCATGGTACCAAACCATTCTTCCAAAATCTCACCTCCTTCAAAATGATGAGAAGATAAATTATCCATAATAACAATGTCGCCGACTTCGAGACACGGTCTACCCGTCTCAATGTTTACACTTTCACCTGCCTCTTGAAAAAATGAAAGAAAACGGGCTGTGTTTGTAGCCCCGCTTACGATACTATAATACTCTGGGCCATTCAGAGAAACCAGCATATTTAAAGTTGTATTCGGAGATTCGAGTTTCCTCCCCACTTCTACACATCGTGATCCTTTCGGGCTGTGTCCATACGTGCGAGTTCCCAAGTCAGGAATCTTTATTCCCGCTTCGTCGAAAAATTTCAGGTTCCTTGGATCTTTTGAAGATACGTAATTGATAAACAGCTGAGTATAAAATAAGTTATCTGGGGTGAATCGCTCCATTGTCACTTTTGTAAGTTTTTTTCGTGAATACTGGTCACCGGAAGGTAGCCTGCTTTTTATGGCTCGTGAAACGGCCGACATTGAAATTTCTTGTCCTCCAAGTTGTTCTAACTCCTCCATTATTTCAGAAAGGGACATGGATGGAGAGTGGAGCTTCAAAACTTCAATGAGTTCGCGGTCATCTTCCTTTAGTTTTTCGAATGTCAAGCCTCCTTTAGGTTTCGGCGTTGTTATCATTTCTTCGCAATATCTAAACCACACCGATTTTACCGTGTTTACAGAAACACGCAACTCCCTTGCAAATTGTGTAACACTCCGTGGAATATAACCCGTAATTCTGTCACCTCCGTCTCTATCAATGATCAAGAATTTAAGATCTTGAGCCAATGCCACTCCAGGTCTGTAACTTCTGCCAAATTGGTTCACTTTTCTCGCCTCCATTCTAGTAAGCTTAATTTCCAAAACGTATATATATATATATTTAAGTGAGCGGGCAAAACTGGTAAACATGCACAGGACGTGATCAAAACATGACCTTTTGGCGCCCAAAACGTTACCAATTTCGTGACCTGACTGCTAACGTTTCATTGGTAAAACGTGACAGGTATGAGACTAAACCGTTAACGTTTGAAAAGTAAAACTACGCGCAAAATTCGTCACACTTCAAGGATGGACGCAAATGGTAGTATTACATGTAATTCCCTATTCGTTATTATTGTTATTGCCTTAAATGGCCTTAATACAATATAAAGTGAAATTACTAAGGGAGTAGGTCTGCAAAAGTAATGACTGTGCTGAGGCCCTCCTTGGCGTTTTGGGAAACGAGGGAAGATGGCTATTTTGAACTGGGGAACAGAGGAAAAATGACAAAATGTCTTAGGCGAGGCGACATAAACAATTTTAGGGAGCAAAAAGCTGGGTACAAGTTTGAAAGTAAATTGGGCAGGGAACAAGGGAACAAAACTTTAAAATTTTAAGCCATTTAAACTTAAATCAGATTTGTAAGTAAGATGACGACTTACCGAAAACTCCTCCGGCAGTCTTTTGCTTTTCGGATCTTTTGAATCTTCCCGCCCATTCGCTAAATGTAGCTGTTCGGCCAGGCCACCCTTTGTTCCAAACGTTCGTAGAACTCCCTTTACGTTTTGAAGAAGGTCTCTATTTTTGCCATGAAGTCTTCACCGATTAACCCTTTCGGAGACTGTCTGAGGTTGAATCATGTCACTGGCGTGTACCTTCGTGGCGAATGCTGATTATCTGACCTGAATTGTCGTTGCCCGTTCTTCCGGATTCCGTCGATGTTTACTGGGTTTATTTGGTGGAATGCGTGCCATTTCACCCGCACAAAATGTTAAGGAATCGCAAAGATCCAATTTTGGTCGTCCAACAAGGGAAAAAGAGAGGAAGAGCACATGCATATATTGATCGCCCGCGCGAAAAACAAACCGATAATTCAAACCAATCTCGTTTCCAGAGTCTTTGCGGCGGGGGAATTCATAATGGCGGACAACGTTGTTGCATCATGTCAAATGAACAAAGGAGACTAATGTTGCGCATGCGCCTCATCACCCCCAAAATCCCTTGAATTTCAGTCAAATTCATTCGAAACGCGGGAACATGAGAAATGGCGGATGTAGTGCTGGCATCGTTAATATTCATCGCATGTTTCCAAAAGGACGGCACACAATAAATGCAAAGATGATGAGTCATTTGAAAGACTTGGGCATTACCTTATCTTTATGACTGATACTGGTTCAATACATCGGGAAATACGGCGACGGATCACAAATGAAGCGAAGATGGCGAGTCAAAAGTGTGGCGATGAATTGCAGAACTTGCAAAGAGCAGAGGATAGTTTTGCCTTCCTGGCGTTGTTTTTCCTTATTTAAGAGACTTTGACTCAGAATGGAGTGCTGTTTGATAATAAAGTAAGTCGGATTCAAATTGAAATGTGAGTTTGCATTCAAAAATATGGGTAAACTGGCGTTTGAAGCGAGGACAACGATAAATCAACTAACAAGATGGAGTCGAAAAATGGCAGCCCACTGGTGAAGAACATCTCAATTCGCTATAAAGCTTCCCAACCTTGAAATTTTGAACCACATTGTCGAAGTAGAGTCGGGCATTGTTCTGGAGAAGAAATAGGGCTGATTTTGAATCTTGAAGCGAACAGATTAAGCCAAGACGCAAGGCCTTACCAGATTATTTACATTTCCTTGGCAAAAAATATTTTAATTCCCTTTTTCGAGACTTTTGTCATAGGCCATGATACGGGAATTCCCCCTTGCTGCAGTAAGCCCAACAACCAAAGAAAAGATTTGTGTAAAGAAATTGTCATTAAAAGTGGCAAGGCTCAACACAGCAGGTTTCGTGTGATACGGTGTTGTCTACAAAATGGCTCCAAATCTTGTTATGATATCATCTCACTCTGCCCCATTGTGTCTTTGACTTGGCAAACTTTAACGTCTGAAAATTAAACCACTGAAAAAGCATTAAATTTGAAGCTTTTTTCAATTTGTATATTGTCATATTGCCCTAAGCTGCGAAAGTTTCAAGTTGATAAAAGGACGTGCACAAATAATTCTAACTCGGAGAACGAAACTCAAGTCGGCAGCTCATGCGTTCTCGTGGCCAAATCTTAGAAAATAATTCGTGATACGGGAATCGCCTTTAACAGCCGACACACAAAAATCAGAAGAATAATTAGAGTTGAAAATTTATAATTTAAAAGTGGCAAGGCGCGCGCAAGCGACCAGCAAAGTGAGCCTATTGTCCTGTTGAAATCTGTCACTTCGAGCTAGTTGTTTGTTGGAAGAACAGTCATAGGACGTCCCCTTAATGCTATCCAGTCATTGTGGATACATCAAATACTAATTTGCACAAAAATGTGGAGATTCACACTGATTCGTAGTTAAATTATTTATTATTTATTTATGTACAATGCACTTACACGTTTTCTTGACACAAAATTTACTCATCTCAGGCAAAGTATTATTTACATTTGTATAAAACTGCTTCAGGAGAGGGAAAAAAACGAAATTATTACACTATACCACCAATAGAAATACATGGTGTATAGTTAACTATACTAAAAAGGAGATTGACACAACCAGGTAAAACATTTGTGAATGTAATCCATAATGTGAATACATTCAAGTTAACAACAATCTCAGAGAGAGAATAATATATTCTTAACTTTAAATGGTACTCAATCTACAGAACAGGATATCCCATTCAGTTGCAATATTTAGGCTTATAATACTGGAGTACATACCAGCAAGTAAGGAAATCAGTACTGAGCAAAATAGTGTTCAAAAATTGCTTTTTTAAAATAGGATTTTAGATGTGCTGTTTCGATTATAAAGAGGAAGTCATTCTCAAAGTATTTTCCAATAATAGATAGGCAGAATTTTCTTACATTCGAATTTGCCTATAGCATGAAGAAATAAATTCTGAAAAGCTGCATCCTGAGTTGAATGGTTATGTTGCTCCGAAACCAGTAATATGGAAAAAAATACATGGCTTATCGCCACAAAGACGATCATGCACAAATAAATGCGTACATTTTAGCAATATCGTGACATTTCAATAGACCTAAGGAAACGTAATGTGGGATGGGGGAACATCATTAATGATTCTAATAACTTTATTTTTGAATTTTATAAGCTGTGACAATGGGTTTTCATAATCACTACCCCGCAACATAGAGCCATATAGTAAATACAATACAATACAATACAATACAATACATACTTAATTGACCGCTCCCCACAGGGGCTTTTCAGGGCCAATGAAACACAACGAAACGACGGAACGAAACAACAACAACTGTTAAGAATCCCAACTGGCCGGAGGCAAACCAGTTGGCTATTTACAAGTGCAGCTGGGAAGTTGAACCAGGGACTATCAGGACCAAATTCAACAAGTGGTCAGAGCGGGTCTTGAACCCGGGATCTCCGGATCTCAAGGCAACGCCCTAACCTCTGGGCCGCACTGCCTCCTGTGGCTAAATAAGCGAATAATAGACATTGATTAGAAAATGTTTACTGACAATGCTTAACCTTAAGGAATCTTTTCAAGGATCTTGCAAAGATCTTTGCTAAGATTCTTCAGGATCTTCAAGGATTTTATCAAGATCTTGCAAAGATCCTTGGTAAGATCCCAACAGGATATTTGCTAGGATCCTTAAAGATCCTTGAGGATTCAGTCAAGATCTTTCAAAGATCTTTGAGGAATCCTTTCAAGAATCTTGGAAAGATCTTTGCTAAGATCCTAAAGGATCTTCAAGGATTTTATCAAGATCTTGCAAGAATCTTTAAGGAATGTTTTCAAGAATCTTGCACAGATCTTTGCTAAGATCCTTCAGGATCCTTGAGGATTCAATGAGGATCTTTCAAAGATCTTAAACGAATTTTTTGAAGGATCTTGCAAAGACCTTTGCTAGAATCCTTGAGGATCTTCAAGGATTTTATCAAGATCTTGCAAAGATCCTTGGTAAGAGTAAACAGGATTTTTCCTAGGATTCTTAAGATCCTTAAAGAGGATCTTGCAGAAAAGGGTCAGACTTTCCAACAGGCATTGCTAATACCTTGTTCAAAGTAGTGCACATTATTCAGTTTGTCAGCTGATATAGTAAGAACAACTGAGAACCACTTTATAATTATTTTTACAGTTTATTACTTTATTTCAAATCTGCAACAGCTGTGACTTGCTGTCTCATTCATTGCAATGCAAAGACAGGGTTAAATCAGATTCGCTCCATAGTTCCCTTAATATATCATGCAGGAGATCATGGCCACCTTAAATAATATCAAGAGACAAAAAGTAAAGTATTAAACTAGCATGAGCATCAGCATCTAAAATCATGCTGCTAATAAACTCTTAAATTCGAGAAAAAATAAAATCTATGTAATATGTAATTATTTATGTATGTATGTATGCTCAATTCAAGCTTGTGAGTACAACTATTTTTCCTTTGGTCCTCACATTCTGTGTAGTTAATCTGCACCATAGAAGTGGAATGACATATGTACTTTCCAAACTTAAGTTTGATTTTGGAGCAACAGCTGATTCAGACAGTGCACTTGAGTCCAATTTAATTTGGAAAACTTGTGGTAAGCAATTTTCAATGAGAAAATGCACATTCTGAATTGAAGAACTCTGTCCTGATCAAAAAGCTGTGGCTAATATTCTGCTCTGTTATGGCAATCACAAGGTTCAGGGTCTATATTTAGAAAGGGTTTTTCCCAGGAAATAATTTGACCTGATAATAAGAAATTGGATTAGCTGGGCTATTATGCTTAAGAAATGGAAAAAAAAGAAACAGTCCATTTACCATAACTCAAGGGCATAAATGGAGCTTCGAAATGCAACAGAGTTTTTGTTGCCTTTATTTTGAACGACGACTTCAAGCTTTATGCATGACTTGTTACAGCACCCAATTTTAAGACAATCACAGGCAGTAAGAATCGACGAAATCCGAAAGAAAGGGCAACGACCATTCAGGCCATAACGTCGGGAACCAGCCCCAGTAGTTTTACAGTAGTTCGCCACAAACACACACGCCAGTGTCATGAATGTTGAATGGTCGGTCTTTGGAATGTTCTATGCCTATTTCAAGTCCACGATTCCCACTAATTCCAAGGCGACCAGAGAAACCTAGCAAGAATAGACTTCGCTAGCTGCTTGACATGGAACCGTTGAATACCCAGACTCATAAAGCTGTATGCACTGGATTCTGATCAGGGAGTTCAGAGACGGTATTCGTGAAAGAGTTACGACCAACGCCAGCAGCATTAATCGATGAAAAATTCATGGCAGAAATAGAGGCCTTCCTTCCTAAAGCAAACGGAGTTCAACGAACGTTTGGAACAAAGGATGGCCGAACAGCAAAGAAGAGCGGGAAGATTCAAGACTTATATTAAAGCGCCGAATAGCAAAAGATTGCCCAGAAAAAGATTGCCGAAGGAGTTTCGGTAGGTCACCTCACTGATAATAACCTGAAAGTATATGCCTTAAATTTTGTATAGAATATCCTTTCTTTTTCATAACACGTTTGGTTGCTGATTCATTGAATTGAGATACGCATCATACATCCCTCCCTCTGCAAGGACAGTCTTTACTTTTGCAGACGTACTCCCTTAGTAATTTCAGGTCACGTTATTAATTTAAGGCCATTTAAAACAATACCAATAATAAGGAAAGGGGTATGAATGTTATGGATCTCTGCATCCCTGTGACAGCTGAAGTCTATTATACCCAGCCCCTTATTTGCCACTTATTTTTATATGCCTCGTTCTTCATACAATACTGTTCCTAGAACACATTAGCGGCCCGGGTATGCTATTTAACAATTATTCCTAGAGCCCGAATGGGCTCTGAGTCAATAGCCCATAAGGCCCAAGGCCGAATGGGCTATTGACTCAGAGGCCATGAGGGCGAGAGGAATAATTGTTTGAGTGAAATCCAACTACTTGGTCAAAAAAATATCAAGACAAAACATCTTTCGCTAGTTAAAGCTAGACTTTAATTGTTTTGGTTTTCAAAGCCGGCGCTTTTTGCTACTAGTGGGCTATAACAAATAGCCTACTAGTAGCTCAACCAATCAGAACGCAGAATTGATAATAGCCCATTAGTTGGATTTTACTAAAGTTACATATATCTTTTCACAAGCGATGTGGTGTGCAGTGGCAAGGTTTGGTGGAAAACAAATTTCCTGACATGGTTACCGTATGCCTTCACTGTTGTCTCGTGTCCAAGCGATGTCACATGTTTAGTATCTGAAGCCTTTTGTACCAAGCCTTTCACCAAACCTTGCCACTGCACACCACATTGCTTGTGCAAGGATATACTGTAACTATTTCATATGACATGATATAAAAAGGTATTTCACTTGTTACAGTGTACCTGTTACTAGTTTTTCCTATGACATGGTATACCCTCACTGGTGTCTCATGACCAAACATTGTCACATGTTTAGTACCTAAAGCCTTTTATACCAAGCCATAAAAATAATTGTAACAAATCAGAATACAGGAAAGACAGTGAAATAATAACTGGATATGCAGCCTTATTCCACCAAACCTTGCTACTGCACACCACATTGCTTGTGCAAGGATACATGTAACTATGACAATTGGTATACAAAGCTTCTCACATGTTAATTTGTCACTTGTATTTTGTTTGCATGTACACGTACAGGTGTATGCGAGCCTTTACAAAAAAATCCAATTGTCTTGTTGGGTATTCTATGGTAAAGTACTCAATGCATTACTAGCATTTCTCATGGAAGATTATACAGCTACTATACATGTACATGTTGAGAGCTGGCCATCTAAATAATTATACTGTACCAACCATTTTGTGATAGAGTTGATATTGTCAATATTTTCAATTTCTCCCCATAAAACCTCAAATTTTATTTGATAAGTACTTATTCTACATGTAGCTCATACGGTAACAACACAAAAAGGACATCCTAGAGAATTTTTATTAAAACTTTTGTTTTAATGAGCAGTTTTCTGTATGATTGCTCTACTGCTTTAATTGTATATAGTAAAACTCACAACATCATGCTTTTAGTGCTTTGTGGCCAGGAACCCAAGAAAAAAGAGCAAATTATAGATGAAATACAAAAGTTGTTTTGAGTTGTAGCCATCAAACACTAATTCCATTTTAAAATCATGAGAAACTCAAGCTCAGTAACTATTATTGATTTTATTACATGCACAAAATGGTCAATTTGGAAAGGTGGACACTTGTGGGAGGCTGTCACAGGCTTCCAGGTAAGTTTGCAATTCCTTTAAAGCTTCATTATTCAGCTTCACTTACACCGGAGGATTGCTTATGAATGGCAGAGTGGTGTGTTACATCATTCATTGAAATGTGCATGTAGCTTATGCATTGATTGATTGATTGATTGACTGATTGACTGCTGTGAATATTTTCCAGGGCCTATCTCAACCATAAGCTGCAGTGATGAAGGGAATTTCTTGAGGTGCAAGAAACAGACATTCCACTGATTGTGAATTGTGATGCAATTGCAAATTAATGTCTTTATGTCAATACTTGGGTAGAGTAGTGTCATTGTTATTCTGGCTACACTGTATGAAATTAATCTTTTGACATGAACTGGGGTCAAGTGAATTTTTTCAGGCATCCGGTAATTATGACCGAGTCAAATGTTCAGGGCAAAAATCAGTGATTACCTGTGCTAATATAGGAATCGTTTCTCAATAATTTTTGACTAAAATCAAGAAAGGTTTCACAATCCTTTAAGTCTGAGAAAATTGTCAGTGATCTTTCAATACCAGCAGTAACATGAGTTTAAGTGATATCTTTCTAATAGACGTATAGATCTGCATATGGCATCAATAATTGAACGATGGGTGTAATATAAGTACCACTCAATTACGTGCAGTTAATTTGTTATAGTATACAAATCTGTAGTATTTTCCATCTGAACTGGCAGGTGGCACGCCTCATACAGTTCAATGTAACTTCTAAAGTATGTAGGTCTAACCATGCAGTTAATTTGTCATATTGTAGTACACTTATTTTTTAGTATTTTCCATCTGAACTGGCGGGTGGCGCACCTCATACAGTTAGATGTAATTTGTAAAGTAGGTCTAACCATGCAGTTAATATGTCATATTGTAGTACACTTATTTGTAGTATTTTCCATCTGAACTGGCGGGTGGCACACCTCATACAGTTCGATGTAATTTGTAAAGTAGGTCTAACCATGCAGTTAATTTGTGATATTGTAGTACACTAATTTGTAGTATTTTCCATCTGAACTGGCGGGTGGCGCACCTCATACAGTTAGATGTAATTTGTAAAGTAGGTCTAACCATGCAGTTAATATGTCATATTGTAGTACACTTATTTGTAGTATTTTCCATTTGAACTGGCGGGTGGCACACCTCATACAGTTCGATGTAATTTGTAAAGTAGGTCTAACCATGCAGTTAATTTGTCATATTGTAGTACACTAATTTGTAGTATTTTCCATCTGAACTGGCGGGTGGCGCACCTCATACAGTTCGATGTAATTTGTAAAGTAGGTCTAACCATGCAGTTAATTTGTCATATTGTAGTACACTAATTTGTAGTATTTTCCATCTGAACTGGCGGGTGGCACACCTCATACAGTTCGATGTAATTTGTAAAGTAGGTCTAACCATGTAGTTAATTTGTCATACAGTAGTACTTGTATACTAATTTGTAGTATTTTTCATCTGAACTGGCGGGTGGCACGCCTCATACAGTTCGATGTAATTTGTAAAGTAGGTCTAACCATGCAGTTAATTTGTCATATTGTAGTACACTAATTTGTAGTATTTTCCATCTGAACTGGCGGGTGGCGCCCCTCATACAGTTCGATGTAATTTGTAATGTAGGTCTAACCATGCAGTTAATTTGTCATATTGTAGTACACTAATTTGTAGTATTTTCCATCTGAACTGGCGGGTGGCACACCTCATACAGTTCGATGTAATTTGTAAAGTAGGTCTAACCATGTAGTTAATTTGTCATACAGTCGTACTTGTATACTAATTTGTAGTATTTTTCATCTGAACTGGCGGGTGGCACGCCTCATACAGTTCGATGTAATTTGTAAAGTAGGTCTAACCATGCAGTTAATTTGTCATATTGTAGTACACTAATTTGTAGTATTTTCCATCTGAACTGGCGGGTGGCACACCTCATACAGTTCGATGTAACTTTGAAAGTAGGTCTAACCATGCAGTTAATTTGTCATATTGTAGTACACTAATTTGTAGTATTTTCCATCTGAACTGGCGGGTGGCGCACCTCATACAGTTCGATGTAATTTGTAAAGTAGGTCTAACCATGCAGTTAATATGTCATATTGTAGTACACTAATTTGTAGTATTTTCCATCTGAACTGGCGGGTGGCGCACCTCATACAGTTTAATGTAACTTTTAAAGTAGGTCAATTGAGTAACAAGAGTGTAATATCCTTGGAATACTGAGCACAGTAACAGGTACTTGACTGTCTTTCCTTGAATTATAGTGATGATCATGGAATTTTTTCCCATTGATGATTGACTTGTCAATTGGCTATGATGTACACCAGCCATTGCTACATGATAGCTTTTTGAACTGAGGAATGAACTTCATAGAGAACAAAGACAGTAAGTCAAGAAATAAAAATTGGACATTCGTAACTACTGACTTGTGCAAGTTCCTAGGGTCACTAATGGAGTAATTATTTCAGATGGTTGTTGTCTGTTTACAGGTTCTCCTTTGAAAAACATCTCAGTGGGTTTAGTAGCAAATAAAAAGTCAGATCAAAATTGACTCGGAAGGTTTTGTAGCAATGATAGTGGTGAAAAAAATGGTCATTAAGTCATTTCATTTTGGTGTTTATCACACTTTTTTCTTAGTTTAATAAGTTTTAGTTCAACAGTTTCTTTACTAGTGGTTAATGTTAGTTGCCTTTTTATGATTGTGATCTACAAAGTAAATTATAAAGTAAGTGAAAAAATGAATTTGTATTAATGTCATTCATGTAGTATTATGCAATTGTGATGGTGCATGACCCGTGTGGTGTCACTAGGAGCCTTATTATTACTATTACTATTATTGCCACATACAACAGGTTTTGTATGAATTGACAAGATGCATTCAGAATTTGGCTTAGAAATTAAATGAAGCGATTAATATTTATTATGCAATTGTACTGATGCATGAATTGACAAGGAGTTATCATTAGAATAAAATTATTTATTATATATAATGAATATAGTTTTTAGTGTTACAGGTATGTGTTTTTGACAAACACTCTCAAAATAGTATGAAGAGAATTTTGATAACTTCTAAACATTTTTGTAAGAATTATAACAGAAATAAAGTATACTGTTACAGGTAACATGTTTTGGTTTGCAATGATTGTGGGGAATCTGTTAAAACACCTAATGTTAGGACTTTCCCCTGAAATCTGGTGATCACAAAATTTAGAAACTTGTGTGTAACAGATCTGAACAATTTTGACAAATATTTTGAGGGTATTTCAAGATCTTAGCAAGATCCTTTCCAAATTGTCCCTGCCGAACTTGCAAAATTCATTTAATGATCAAGATCATCAAAGATCCTTGATAAGATTTTTAAGACCTTTAAAATTCTTGCAAAGATCTTTAAAGATCTGAACAAGTACTATGAAGATCTTGTCAAGATCTTTGAGGATCTTTAAAGTTCCTGCAGAGATCTTTGAAGATTTTGCAAAGATCTTGAAAGATCTGAACAAGAACTATGAAAATCTTGTCAAGATCTTTGAGGATCTTTAAAGTTCCTGCAGAGGTCTTTGAAGATCTTGCAAAGATCTTTAAAGATCTGGACAAGAACTTTGAAGATCTTGGCAAGATCTTTGAGGATCTTTTAAGTTCCTGCAGAGATCTTTGAAGATCTTGCAAAGTCTTACAAAAGTCTTTAAAGATCTTGACAATAAAAGAAAATCTTTCAAAGCTCTTAAAGGATCTTTACAAGAACTTTGAAGATCCTTAAAGATCCTTAAGGATCTTACTGAGATCTTAGAGGATCTTGCAAAGATCTTGTCAAGATCCTTTGAAGATCTTGGCAAGATCCTTCAA